>NC_043700.1:146047458-146048535 GCF_006229205.1 Suricata suricatta | reverse complement strand
AGAGAGAGAGAGAGAGAGAGAGACAGAGACAGAGACAGAGACAGAGACAGAGACAGAGAGAGAATCTTAAGCAGGCTCCATACTCACTGCAAAGCCTGACATGGGTCTGGATCTCAGAATCCTGAGACCATGACCTGAGTCAAATCAAGAGTGGAACATTTAACTAACCTTACCTTAATTTTTATGTAAGCACATCTTACAGAGTAAAATATTATTAGCCAAGTACTATTAAGGCTTTTTACATGCCAGAAGCTTTTCTACATAATTTACATAGGACTTCCTGGGTGGCTCAGTCAGTTAAGTGACCAATTCTTAATTTCATCACAGGTCATACTCCCAGGGTTCTGGGATTGAGCTTCATTGAGCTTGGAGCCAGTTAAGAGTCTCTCTCTCTTTCTCTCTCTCTCAGTCTAGTTCTCTCACTGACTCAAGTGCACATGTGTGTCTAAAATGAAAACTAAATAATTTATATAGATTTACATGGATTTTCTGGTCATGTTCAAGTTGTGATCCTCCATAACTGAGGTTTTACTTTTAGCTAGTAACCTAGAAACTAATCTTTCTCTCTTTCTTTCTTTCTTTCTTTCTTTTTTCCTTATTTCTTCTTCTTCTTCTTTTTATCATCAGGGTACACATTTTAACTTGAGCTTGGTATGTGGAGTTAGACTACCTTGGATTTGAATTTGGGTTCAATGTTTTACTAGTTGCATATGCTTGGGCTTCTTACATCAACTCCCTAAGCTTCATTTCCTTGTCTGTAAAGTGGACATAATAATTACCATACTTTTATTGGGTTGTGAGAATTAAAAGAGAAAATAAATGTACATGTCCTGGCATAAGGTCAGCCTTAGTAAGAATTACTTACTATTATAATTATCTACCTTATTATATGCTCACCCTTACTTAATTTCATTTGGCTCATGACTGCAAGTTACTTTCGGGAACAGTTTTACTCTATCTAACATCTTGCAAAAGAAGCTTTCTTCTTTGGCAAGCCTCTTTTACTGAGCCAAGTATGGCTGGTTTGGGTTAGATATTTATTGCCATTAGGTCTCCTTCTTGAATGGGAACATGAAA
>NC_043700.1:146027319-146047358 GCF_006229205.1 Suricata suricatta | reverse complement strand
TACCTTATTATATGCTCACCCTTACTTAATTTCATTTGGCTCATGACTGCAAGTTACTTTCGGGAACAGTTTTACTCTATCTAACATCTTGCAAAAGAAGCTTTCTTCTTTGGCAAGCCTCTTTTACTGAGCCAAGTATGGCTGGTTTGGGTTAGATATTTATTGCCATTAGGTCTCCTTCTTGAATGGGAACATGAAAATAGTGTACGTTTTGTCTCTATTTGATTATGAATTCCATTTCAAGTTTTCAATTTGATCCTTTGTTTAGGTTGACTTCATGTAATCTTACACCACTGTATATGTACTAGTCAGAAACAGGTAAGCGGAGAAAAGTCAACATGGAAGACATTGTTTGATGATGTTTATATAATTTTTGCAAAGCTTCCTTCCATAAATAGAACTTTAGCTTCCTGATTTCCTGATTCAATATTAGGTTTGCCACAGACAATTCATGTAACATTTAATTTTTTAACGTTTTATTTTATTTTTTGAGAGACTGAGAAAGACAGAGCATAAGCAGGGGAGAAACAAAGAGAGGGAGACACAGAATCCGAAGGAGGCTGCAGGCTCTGAGCTGTCAGAGCTGTCAGAGGCCGTCGCGGGGTTTGAGCCCATGAATATGAGACCATGACCTGAGCAGAAGTCTGAGACTCAACCAACTGAGCCACCCAGGCACCACTCATGCAACATTTTAGAGGTCAAAACCTTCAGGTTAGAAGTTTTGTGGTAAATTTCTGCCTTCCTATAACTATAAAGGCAATCCTTGATATAAAAAACTGACTTTAAAGATCTTTACAAATATCCTTTAATATCTCTGTAGGACATGGGGTTAGGTGGATTATTATTTTGATTCAATATTTTCTTATTTATCACATATTTCATACAATGAAAGATTCAGGTAGAGTGTCTCTTGCATAAAACACATAGAATTTTTTCTCAAGGTTTATTCTGTTCTCAAGTTTGGAACAAATGGAAAGATAAGCTTAGAGGTGAAACAAAGGGAAAAAGGCTGCGTTCATTTGTCTCATTACTAATTGGAAAAGGTGAATTTAGATATAAAGATAAACAGGCCTGTTAGTCTACGGTCATACCACCCTGAACTCGCCCCATCTTGTCTGATCTCAGAAGCTAAGCAGGGTCGAGCCTGGTTAGTACTTGGATGGGAAACAGGCCTGTTAAAAATTAATCTCTAAGGGCGCCTGGGTGGCCCAGTCGGCTAAGCCTCCGACTTCGGCTCAGGTCAGATCTCACGTTCGTGGGTTCGAGCCCCGCGTCAGGCTCTGTGCTGACAGCTAGCTCAGAGCCTGGAGCCTGCTTCCAGTTCTGTGTCTCCTTCTCTCCCTGACCCTCCCCCTCTCATGCTCTGTCTCTCCTGTATCAAAAATTAATAAAAAACATTAAAAAAATTAAAAAAAATTAATCTCTATTAGCCTAACTCACCCATTCATGGGAGAATTGGCACAGTCTCAGAGTGGACAAAGCAGACCTTCTCCGGGACACTTTGAATGAGAAAGTAAACAAGTCCGAATAGGCGCCCCCTACAGATGAAACAGAAACACTGAAGTTGCCAAGAGTCCTTATGCTCAGTTCCTTCTTCCGGAATCACCATCAGGAAAGTCATTCCTCCTTCTGTGATCAAAGTAATTTGAGCTTCAGTGCATTTTTTTCCTCAAGGTAATGCAGTGAGATGCCACAAAACTCTGTCCTACTATGGAACTGAGGACATCTGAAGCACTGGCAAATAATGGTGTTCTGACATTCTGGGTAGTTTTCAGAATAAGGATGGATTTTGTTCACCTGAAACATGAATTGCCATTTTACATTTTATATAAGATTAAGTAATGATTTGTGACATCCTCAGAGAAATAAAATCTAGCCCAAATGTTGGAATTATAAATTCAGACTTTTTCTGACATTGAATATTTATAAAAAATGCTGTTAATTTTCCATTATTATTTATAATGAAAGGATACACCTTCTTTACCAGAATACTTCTAATTTCATGTACTTTCTTCTGCGCAACTTCCCTTCTAATATTTCAAGTGTCAGGGTGTAGGGAAGCTCCTTGGGAAGGATCCAGGGCAAACCAATGATTGCAATGCAATTGCATTGATAAAATATCCCAAGTATCAAATTTAGAATTTATTTTTACTTCTTCATTGAATCAACTCAATATACATTGATTCCTCCAGTTTCAACCTCAATTAGATTTATTCATCATCATAAGAAGCTAGTCTCTTCCCATGACATTGTGTATGTGGAATGCAGAGGAAAACCATGGAGCCAAGATTTATTTGTCAAATTTCTAGGCTATAAATTTTCATGAGTGGACAGAGCAGCTTGAGTTCTGTTTCTCCTTTCCCATTTTTAATTTTCCTATTTGTTTGTTTCCCTTCCAAACTTCTTAAGTAGTCTCTTTCATTTTTAGACATGAAAAAAATACAGCTCTTTATTTGTAGTATGGTACAAATTTTAATGCTATTCATTTTATAGTATGGTGGCAAAATTGGTACCAATTTCTGGTAGCTAGCTGCTATAAAAATGTATCTTAATTAAAGTTTCTAAGACTATTTTTGGGGGAAAGGTTCTTTTTGAGAAAATTTCTGCAACTTTTATCATTTAGTTTAATTAGGAATTGTCTGAAACAGATTTGGGATATCAGTTTTTCAATATAAACACCCATTTGAAAATACACATGTTGGGTATTAGTGACATTCTTAAAGATTATTAAACTATTCTCTCTGGACAGCTTAACAGCATTCTTACTGCGTACACATTCAACCATCTGGTTTACCTAAAGAGAATTTAAAGGATGATGTCACCAGAGTACCTCATCTACACTGAAAACACTGCACTGCATACACAAGAGAGTTATTAGAAACATATGTTTGGTTTAAAAACGCCTGCCATTTCATTCATTGTGAGCCAGATTCCATCAGTGACAAAAATTTCTCAGGAAGTTAGCTGGCTCTTGAATTTATTAAATTACTCCTAAAAGAGACAACATCTTAAAACTTGTTTCAAATTTCTGTTGCATCAATCAAAATACTTTATTTACTCCAAGGAGAATATTCTCCTCTAAAAAAAAATCTGTCTATTATACTTGAAAAGGAATTGTGTATCATACTCTAAACCTAGTGACGATTCAGAGAGTCCATATACCAGCATTTATATTTTTTCACAACTAAAGTCCGGAAGGTCAATATTTAATCTCACAGTGACATTATTGCCTATTTTCACAGATGGTTAAAAAACTTGAAAAAACGTCTGACTTCAGAGAGGAAATACAAAAGACATACTATGGGAGAACATTTAAAAGAAATACTTAGAACAAAGTACTATTTTTAGTGTTTCAGTGACTTCACTTTAAAAAGGAAGAGCTGTTTATAATAAACTACTTCTAAAGTACAAGGAAAATGGTAACAATAAAAAACGAAAGATTAAGGACTTTTTTGTAATAATGGTTGGGGTTAGAATGCAACAAATATAGGATATATATTTTGTCTATCAGTGAATTTTAAATTTTACTTTAAAATGTCATTTGAGAGGTTTCTTCTCCTAATTGTCATATTATTTCTTTTAAAGATTCTTTAACCCTTTAGATTAGCAAATTTCATTTACCTATTTTTTTTTAAAGTCTATTGCCAGCCGGAAAGGGGGCTGGTAAATACCAAATAAAATGAGATTTCTGAGAGCAAAATTAAAGATAGAGAGGTGTTTGGACAGCCAACCAACCACATCTGTTTCCAAGTGCTTATTTGAAATCAATTTTGATGCAGTCAAATTATTCAGTGTATTTGAGGTATAACAGTACTTAGTTGCTACATTAATCTATTAATCCTGTATACTTTGTGGAGGCTAAAACTCAAAAAATGAACAAAACTAAACAAAACCCTATGCTTTCCAATGTAAAATGACAAAATAAAAATATATTCTAAAGTCAATGAAACTGATAAAATTGTTACAAAATATAAATAACCTAGAAATAATGCAGTTCCCTAAAATCATAGTATTTGCTTTTGTTTGTTTGTTGACGCACCAGATTACACATAGAGAATGGCTTTGGACTTATCAAATAATGTAAGTGTAATGTCATATAGGCTGGCAAGTCTCCATAAAGTTCAACAACTTCCAAATTGGTATTCTGCAGGAGATAACATAACACAGTGAATGGGACATGAGTATTGGGGGGAAAATCTGATTAAAAAAATTTTTTTTTGTTTAGAAGGAGAGAGAGAGTATGTGAGAGCAGTGGAGAAGGGAGAGAGAGAGAATTTTAAGCACGCTCCACACTCAGTGAGGAGCCTTATGTAGGTCTTGATCCCATGACCCTGGGATCACAAGCTGAGCCAAAATCAAGAGTTGGATGCTTATCCAACTGAGTCATGCAGGCAACCCAAAACAGCCTGATTTCTAATGTCAGCATCTTCATATATTAACTGTGTGGCTCAGAGTGAATCATATAATCTCTAAGCCTGTTTTTACTTCTGTAAAATGGAAAAACTTTAAGTTACTTTGTACACATTACATACTTATTATAGTTACTGGGGCTTCCCAGTGTAAGGAATTTGTTTGGAATAGCAAATTATTCCAAAACTTAATGGTGCAAAGTGGCCATGTTTGTAGGTTCCATGGGTCCAGAAGCACCGCTCTGCAATGTCCTTGGCCTCAGCTGAAAGATGGAGGCTGAAATTATCTTACGATATCATCAATTTATACATCTAGAGTTGATGCTAACTGCTACCTGGGGGTCTCAATGCCTCTTCTCATGAGCTTTCATGTGAGGGATAGCTTGAGTTTCCTCCCAGCATAGTGGCTGGGTTTTAAGGATGACTGTCCTGAGTGAGTGCCAGGTGGCAGCTGCATTTGTTATGAAATACAGCCTCAGAAGTCACATAAAATCAATCTTTCATACTTCGTTGGTTAAAGCAGCCACAATCTCCTGCCCAGATACAATGGAGTCCCACTTCTTGGTGGGAAGATTTTGAGTCACATTGCAAGAACATATGGGATGAGGTACATACATTGTGTAAACATCCTTAGAAAATGGAACCATATACAATGTTCAACATACAGAAACTCATATTACTTTTATATCATATAGTATGAATTGCAAAAAAGGCAAGGATCTGGGGTAATGAGGTTTGCAATGTACTAACTTAAAGATCTTGTTCAATTATTTAGTATCTGCCAAATTCTTCATTATTTAATTAGGAGGATGCACTTATTTTGAAGGATCTTTACAAGAATTAGAGATAATCTGCAAAAGTGCTTGCTACATGCTAAGCACCCAATAATTGCTCCCCCACTGCCTCTACCAAATTTTGGCCATTGAGGTAGTGTCACTAAAATATCTCAGCCTACTACCAAATCAAAGAGTTTCCAACAGACCAAAGCAGTTGTTAAGAGGCCAAAAGATGGATTTCTGTTTAGAATCAAACTATAAGCAATATGTTCAGGGCAGGGCAAAATATAACTTTTTACATGGAAAAACTCCAGTGTCACAAATATGCTTGAGGAGCAAATTGAATCACAGTCTCATAGAATCTTAGAAAAGAAAGGTGGCTGATAGGGCAAATGACACATTTTATAGATAAGGGAATCAAGAGAGGTTAAACTGCTCGTTCAAGGTTGTACTCTATGGAGCAAATCTGGGGCTGAAATTTATGTCTGCTAACTTGTAGGTTCAAATTTCTAGAACTCAACTATGTACATCAGAAATTTTTTTATATCTTTTTTCTTTGGAACAGGATCATGCATTAGTTACAATTGGATGTCTTATTTATGTAAGTGTAATAACAATGTGATTATAATCTCAAATGAGTTAATATGTCTTAGGGTAGTTTTTAAAAATTTTTAAGAAAATAAAAGAAATCATTATCTTATTGTGGGAAATTATCAGGAAACTGAAACATAAAAATAGATGAAACCATTTCCAAACAAATTTCCCCAAAATGTCCATTTCCACTTTTGTATTCTTATTATATTGGTTAATCAAAAAGCCACATGTGGTTGAACCGACCACAAATATGTTCTCAGGCAGTTTTCTTGCCATGAAATACAGTGTAGCAGTTTGAGGACAAGGGATTTGGAATCAGACTGCCTGAGTTGAATCCTGCTTCTGTCAATTTATTTAACTTTTCTGTGTTTCCAATAACAGTTTGAGTGGTTGTGAGAACTAAGTAGTGTATGAGTTTCCTGTTGCTGCTGTAACAATTTACCACAAATTTAGTGATATAAACACACAAGTTGTTCTCCTACAGTTCTAGTCTTGGAAGGCCTATATTAGTTTCACTGGGTTAAAATCAAAATGTTGGTCAGGTGGGTTCCTTCTAGAGGCTCAGTGAGGAGACTGCGTTTCCTGATTTTTTCAATGTCTGGTGGCTTCCATGTGATTATATTTAGAACTCACAAAGATCACTCAGGATCATTTTCCTATTTGGAGATACTTAATTTAGTCACATCTTCAAAGTCCCTTTTACTAGATAATGAAATATTCACAGGTTCTGGGGATTAGGATGTAGATAAATTTAGGAGCCATTTTCAGCCTACCATAATTGCAATGATGCATACAAAGTGTTTTACACCTTGTCTGGCCTTAAGTAAATGCTAGTAAATGCTAGCAGTAATACTATTATTTTAAAATAGGAACAATTTTTAATTACACACATAGATATTACTTGCTTCCCTCACAGCCACACCATCGTGTTATGTTATTCAAAGAATGTAGATGACAAAAGTTATAAAGGTAAACATTGTATTTATCTCTGTGCATCACCTGATGAAATCTTTGGAGTTCCTAGCACACCTGAATCTTTTCCTTTTCTTCATAAGATCATACGTAAGCATCTCTACATTCTATGGCACTTCTAAAACTTCTTTTTTCCCCCATCTCTTCATTGCTCTGAGTGCTTTGACCCCACTTTTGGTCCTTCTCTTCTTCCCTTTCTATTTTTTCTTTCTTTTTTATTAGCTTTAATATTGCCCACTTCTTTATTAATTGACATATACAGTTCTCTTATAGCCTTTTCTCACAAGGCACCTCAAGCAGATTTCCTCAGGCTAAATTAGAGGACATTACCATCAGCTGCCTCCTTGACAGAAGATGTTCAAGATGGCAACTTTCCTTTTGCCAAACACAGGGCGAGTTCTCTGTTCAGTCAGGACATGAATAATGATTAAAATTCTAGTTTACATCAGGACAGCCCCAGGCTCTGCCTAAGACGTTCACAGTAAGTATGACCAAAAAACCCAAAACAAAACTGAAAATGGGTAATAGTAACACAGAGTGATATGCTAAAGAATATTAGATGTTCAGGGTACTAGAGGTACACATAGGAGAGGCAACAAGCCTAATTTGGGGCGTTTGATGAGGATTCCTGAAGAAAATGTTCTGTAGGATAAGATTTAAAGAATCATCTCTCCTTGAACTAGTAAAATGCAAGATAAGACATATGGCTGCAAGGAGAATACAATATTCAAAGAGGAAAGAAAAGGCTGAAGCAAGACTTGGGGAATAAGAGCATGTGTCACAAGAGAGCTTCAGTATGGCTGAAGCATTTTGTGTACCAGGAGAATGGAAGAGAGAAAACTAGAGAGTTTAGTCAGATACTGAGGACATTAGGGTTATTTTAAGAAGTTTAGATTTTATAGAAACAGCAAAGACGAGTCCCTCAAGTGGAAAGCTATTTTAAGATTGATGTTTAGGAAGATCATTCTTTCACTCATGTTGCAATGGAAAAGAGGAAAATGGCAAGACTGGACATGGATTGGGTGGGGCAGTATTGATCTTAGTGTAGTAATACAATTGAGGCATGATGGTGGCTTCATTCTAAAATGGCAATTGTCAGGGGCACCTGGGTGGCTCAGTCTGTTGAGAGTCCAACTCTTGATCTTGGCTCAGGTCATGATCTCACACTTCGTGAGATTAAGTCTCATGTCAGGCTCTGCCTTAACAGTTTGGAGCCTGCCTGGGATTTTCTTTCTCCCTCTCTCCCTGCCCCTTCCCCATTCACACAACATTCTCTCTCTCACCAAAATAAATAAATAAATAAATAAATAAAAGAAAATAGCCATAGTGATAAAGTGGACAAAGTTAAGAACCAGTTAAAAGGTAATTGTCACAGTAGTTGACACATGTTAGAATGTAGATATTGGGATGAAATAAGAGGAGAAGAGAAGTTCCTGTTGCCTCTCATGTATAGATTTTTGGTTAGTTCTTAGGTTAACTGTCACAATTTAGGATCCTTTCACACTTTTTCTAAGAAAACTTTTCATTTTAATACATGTATTATAATCATTGTTTAAACCATTTCATTGGGTTCCTCCAACACTCCCATAGAATTAGATGGTACTAATTCTCACAGGCCCCACCAATCAAGATAAAGATAGAAAGCATATGGCTACAAATGTCAGAAAGTCGTGCTATTTAGAAGACTATGGCATTTAAGTGAAGCCCCTGGGAATGTTTTAACTGAGAGGATCTTGACAGTTTTTTTCTGCTATTTAAGAGGTATCAGAGGCAATGAAGCAAAATTTTTCCTACCCTGCTCCTATCTTCAAGTATTTTCAAGATTGTTTTCCTGGTGTGATTCTAGGATGTTGCAAGGTACTGAATTTTGAGTAAATCCAAATAAGAAAAAGGCAGAATAAAAGCTTTCATAACTAGGAGATAAGACAAAATCATTATCCAATGGGTTACTTCCTCTCCCTTCTGAGGAATGACCTTAGACAGTCAAATCATAGCAAACACGACCACAAAACACACTATGCAGTCATTAGGAATTCATCCCTTGTTATGATGCGAATTGGTAAGGCCTGTGGTTGCAAAGCTCTATGGACAGCTGGTCTTCACAAACAATGTGGAAGAAACACAATTCTTAGGTTTCTACAGTGTGACAGAATTCTTTAATTTTTTATTAAAGGATATGAACAGTTTACACAGTTGTCTGAATTTTCAAACAGAGAAAACCAGGGAGGTCAAATTTCAGAAAGATATGAAGTACTCTTTCAGCATGCCAATGTGTTTTTCTTTGTATGTTATACAGAAGATGATAAACAAGTATGAAATTCCTATTCAAAAATATACAATGCAAAACAAAATGCAAAAACAATAACATTAATAATATGATAATTAATAGGTGATTTTTTAAAAAACTTTTTTTTTTTAAACTGGGCTTCATGCCCAAAGTGGGGCTTGAACTCACTACCCTGAGATTAAGAGTCTCATGCTTTACCAACTGAGTCAGCCAGGTGCCCCCAATAGGTGAATTTTTATTGCAGGGAGGGCTTTAAAAAATGAAAAAAAGTTACAAAAGATGTTCAATTTTGGTCCTTAGAAAAATTTCTATATGTGAAAAAATTGTTCAAATTGAATGTACATGAAAAATTGGGAAGTAATTATGTATTTAATAGATATAATATACAAAAAAAGTATTACCTTAACATCTCACTTTAAAAAAATATTCCACAAAGGAAACACTAAAGATTTTTGGTGAATTTTGTAAATAGTTCATGGAGAAATACTAAGAGCCTATAAGTATAATGTGATGAACTTAACCTTCCAGCAGTTATTGCCCCCTCTTCTGACAAAGGACCTGAAACTTAGATACCCCACCCTGTACCCCACTGGTGAAACATGTAATCTAGGCTCAAGCCAATCAGTACTTCATGGCTGGGCATGTGTCCTGTGAGGGTACACTCAGATTTTAGGGTGTTTCCAGGGATTACCAGTAGAGAGGCTTTCCTACTGGAATTGAACCTAAGAATAATATGAAGTTAGAGACTGCAGCCCTGGATAAAGCCTGAGAATGAAGTTTATATATAGAAGAAAGAAAAGTATAACAAGTAAACAAATAAAGAGACTAGAACATGACATTATTTGAGGCTAGAAATCCAAGTGTGCCTACAAGGTAGCTACAACCGTCCTGCAGAGCAATATTTAAATAATATTATCTCATGTGACCCAGAACATATAAATTAATACACTAATATGTTAACATAGTCATATTGCATATATCTGGATGGTATGATTACTGATGATTTCCATTTTCTTTCTTATTTCTATTTTATTACCTAAAATTTTCTAAATTTTGTTACTTTTTGTGTTGTATATCAGAAAAATATACATCATTAATGTGTTAATCTGGTCAGTTGTATAGACAACTGTTGTATGAATTTATGTGAATTTCATGAGACTTAAAAAAATATTCTTACAGATGAAATAAGATGCTACCAGAGTTAGCCAAACTGTAAGATTTGAGGACACGGTCCTCCAGCCTGCTAACTCTGGCCAAGACTTTTGACACTGACTGCAAGTTTTGGGAGTAACCAAAACCATCAGTTTCATCGTACCAACATTATTGATCTCAATAATTTGGTAGAAGAGCTCAGATAATTCACTGAATTCTAGCATACTCATGGTTATGAAGTATTGTAGGGAAGTAATACAGATTAAAAAATTAGCCAAAGGAAGAGATGCATAGGGCAGAAGCCAAGAGGAATCTAGACATGAAGCTTCCCTTGCCTTTTGGACAAGTTACTCTCCTGTCATTCGTATGTGACAACATCCTCCATGTATTGATAGGTAGGGCAGTTCACCTGAGTTTCAGTGTCCACAGTTTTTATTGAGGCTTCATTTGTTTGTTACCTATCCAGTTTAACTCAGTCACCAGGTGTATTACTCTGCCTGGACTGCTCTGACAAAATGTCATAGATTATGTGGCTTAAACAACAGACATTTATTTTTTTATAGTTCTGAAAGCTGAAAAGTCTAAGATCCAGGTGTTGGTAAGGTGGGTTTAATTCTAAGGCCTCTTCTCTTGGCTTGTCGGTAGCTACCTTGTTCACAGAGATAGAGCACTTCAGTGTCTCTTCTTAGAAAGTTAATCTCGTCAGATCAGGGCTGTACTTACATTGACTTCTTTAACCCTAATTACCTCCCAAAAGCACTATTTCCAAATGCTATCACACCAGGCATTAGAGCTTCATCATATGAATTTTGGGGAAACACAAACATTCAACCCCTAATACCAAGTCAACTGATACCATGTGACTCAGAGCCCCTACCCTAAACCATGTGGTTGATCTTTCTAGTATGTCCAGTCCCACAGTAAGATCAGTGTGGCCAGCCCCCAATTCTTAACAAAGGCATAGATTACATTCTGGAAGCTGGAGAAGGCCAGATCTCTCTCTGTGGAAGGCCAAAGTCTTTACCACACAGGTGCTGTACATACAGACATATACACATGCATATATTCACAGACACTTGTATGGCTACACTTTATAATGGGTTTAAATGAGTAAAGTGCAATAAAAGAAAAGTCTTATTCTTTATTCTTTACCTATTACTGTCTTCTGAATACATGTCCTTTCCCCACCTGATGGAACTATCTCTGGCAGATCCTGTAGCTGTATATAGTCTACTATATTATTATATTACAGATCCTGTGTAGCTGTATAACATGTCTATTATAAAAATGGTCTCCTTTGCTTTTAAATAAAATTGAAAGCTTTTTCTCTCCCTCTCCTCATACCAGATCTGTAGCTTGGTATCTGCAGTAAGAATGAGGGTTTTTTTTTTCTCTTCTGCTCCACCTCCTTCCCAGTCCTTCTGATACTACTAAGGTAGGATTTAAACACAACCAAGAAATAGAACAGATATTTTATTGGTTGAACACCACTGTAATCTGACCATCAATATGGTTTATCATGCCAGGTGTCCATTAGTTTATGGAAACTTATATACAGCACATAATACTTCTGGTCTGGCCCTCCTTTCACCCTTTTCTTGGTTGTGTCCTCACAGTGCTTCTGTCCCCTCCTCCACAGCTCCAGATCAAGGGGCCCAAGGAAACTCATGCTTTCTGACTGAACAAAATAACAAACTTAGCCAAGTTGTTTGAATTGATAGGAAATGTTCCATTCAATGTCCTAAAACATAATATATCTTACTATGCTCATTTGCTGTCCAGAAAAACAAAGGTGCACAGCTGCCTAATTCCTATACTGTCCACTCTCTTTACTTTGTCATTAATTGCTTCCAAGGCTGGCATTATATCCTCTGAATTTCCTGAAGAAATGTGTACCATATTTTCCTCCTCACATATACCCCTCAAATCCTGGGGACTCATGTCAGTTTTTCCTAAGAATTTTCTGATGCTCTATATCATTAGATTTGTATCTCAGCAAGCCTAAGATACAGATTGTGAGAGAGATGTAGTCTTCTTTCTCATAGATAACTCTCAGCTCTATGAATGATTGTCTCATGCATCTCCTTTCACACGATACATACCATCCTCTCCCCACAGAGAAAGGAAAGAAAGAAACCACCACAGCATTCTTTATTCTTACGTATTCCCTTTGTTTCCTCAATGAACCTTACAATCATTTTTAACAGAGACTGGAAATGGGTGATGGTAGTTAATAGTCAAGGACAAATTTAACCACATATTAGTAACTTCTCTGGGAATATGTTTGTAGCTCTCTTTCAATGCAGGAGTAATATATCACCTACTATCTGCAATTTTGGTGATTGGTGACTATATTGCAATTTTTCAAGTTGATAACATGGCATATATTACTATGCTCATTTGCTGCTCAGAAAAACTAAAGCATACTGAACTAAGAGTCAGGGAAAGGTTTTTTTCTGAAAAATATTATGTCTGATTGCTAGCTCTTACTCTAACATAGTATTTCTTAATGCCAGTTTAGAGGAGCACTCCTCCAAGGAAGCGATCCTCAGACTCCCAGTGTTTTAAAGTTTCTGAAAAATCACAAAATGCTCTGTACCAAACCCCTTCAAAATTCAATAGATTAAAATAATACTCATTTGTCCTGGTCATCTATTTGTCTTCTGGGAATTGGCTAATGTCCAGTTGGATATTACTGGGTGGTGTTCTACATGCAGTAGTGGGGGGGGCGTTCTGCTTCTAAGTTAAGGACTGAAGACAGAGTAGATAGACCTATTTCAGTGGCTCTCATTCTTCTGTGTCAGAGAGGTAGTGAAAGATGTCCCTTCCCCTCATAGCACTGGCAAAGGAGCAAAATAATAAGCACAAACATGTGTGACCCCCTAAGGTCCAGGTTTAGCACTGGCCCTGTTACCTCTACTTATATGCCTTTGGTCAAAGAAAATTATTTCATCAAGTCCAAAGTCAAGAGGTGGTAAAACATACCCACTATGAGGCCATGGTATAAGTATGTGGAGACAATGAAGTGAAAAGATTCAGGGTACTAATTCAATCTAAAACAGCACTGTTCAATAAAGATTGTGCAACTTTTTTTTATAGGGCTCTTTTTGTTTTTATGTAATACTTAATAAAATCTCAGACTCATTGGAAAATGTTATTCTAAACCATTTCCCCCAAATGGACAATATACCACCTATTGGGTCAGAGATATGTTCTAATGGCTCACCTCAACAACCAGCCCACTTATTTCAAAGACGAGATGGTGAAATCATTAGACAGGCTTCAACCTGGGAGTCAGAACCTATTTGTGTCACTCTTTCCCTGAGTGATCATGGGAGAGACACTTCACTTCTCTATTTAGCTTTCCCATATGCAAATCTAAGATAAAGAATAATAACTTCACTTCTCTGAAAGGATGGTGAGTAAAAAAGATAATATGAATGATTAAATCATTCTCAGTTTTATGATTGTCTTATTTACCTTTAACCAGCATTATGAGTATATTAAATTTCACAACTTCCATGTCTTAAACTATTCAACTCTCTTTTCATTTTAGACAGTAGTTGTGAACTTTCTAGTGCTTCATAACTTGTATCCTCAGACTTCTTTTCTTCCTTAACATCTTCTGCTCCATCCTGGTTGTAATTACCTCAGTCTCAACAGCCTCTTAACTGGGTTCCATACATCTCCTGTTGCCTTATTACTTAACAGCCATTCTCCACAGTGTACTAATGTGGTACTTTAAATAGAAATCCAATCATATTCACATATATGTATGAACTGTCTAGCCAGGGCTTTGTAAATTAGACTGGCCCAAAACAGAGAAAGACAAATAGAATTTTATTAACATGTGGGGTACATGAGTAACCCAAAAGGGTATTTAGAATTTAGGCTTGGGGGTAAGGGATAGGAGAAATGGATGAAGGTCATGAAAAGGTACAAACTTCCTGTTATAAAATGAATAAGTTCTGGAGATGTAATGTACAGCCTGAAAACTATACGTAATAATATTGTACTATATGTTTGAAGGTTGCTAAGAAAGTAAATCTTAAAAGTTTTCATCATAAGATAAAAAACTGTAACTATGTGTGGTGATGGATGCTAACTGAATGTACTGTGATCATTTTGCAATGTATACACATATCAAATTATTATGCTGTATAACCATAACAACATAACTAATGTATATCCATTATATTTCAATAAAAAATTTAGGCTTATATGCCATCTTAGGCTAACACATTAAAAAAAAGAGGTTTTAGGCTTCCATGGGAGAGGGAGAAGGTAACCAGGAAAAATTTAGTAAACAGGGTTTGTTCAGTAAAGTTTGCTATATAGATTTAAGTAGTCTAGTCTTCTCCTTGAGTAAAAATTGTTAAGAGTCCTTTTCTTGGCATGGAAGAAGGAGACCTTTTACAAATAGAAGTTTCCTTTTCAAATGTAATTTTCCCTTATAAAAAAAAATGAAAAACTTGTATCTTGTTTTTAGAGCTTTTCCTGCATTGAAGACCATAGTCCTCAATGGCAAAACAAAACAAAACGAAAACAAAAGAGAATAAAAGACCAAAAAATAATCCATAAGCAAAAGAGGCATATTTTGGAAAGGCATATTCTAGTAACTTTCATATTACTTATTAAAACGGCAGTGTTATATTTCTTTGTGTGATCATTTGATTAGTGTCTCTCTTACTAATTCACTTAGAGACTCAGGCCAGGCCAGAACAGGGAACACATTGTATTTAGTCTCTGTGATATCACTAGCGCATTGCAAAGTGCAAATTCAAACGAATATATTTATTGGATTATTTTAACTATTATTTCCTACAGTGTAGGATAAAAGTCATTTATAATATCTAGGATTATATTATGACAGGTTAAAAAAAAGAAAATATCTTGTGTAGATATTCATTACTTGTCATAGAATTGTTACTGATCTATCACAGCCGTTAAATCAAGAAATAAATGGGTAAGCCCTGGCTTGCTGTCAGGGCCAACTGCTTCATCCCAGGGAATCCTGGCGGGGTGTGTGTGTGTGAGGGGGGAACTGGACAAATCAAAAGCATAGCTCCTGTCTGGGTTTGCCAATACTCTTGCTGAACAAAATCCAGATAAACTCAATGCAAGAGAAGCCAATAAGTCAAGAGATGAGAGTTTGGAAAAGAGGGAAAAATTTATTTCAGGTGCCAGCAGGTGGGGGAGGTTACAGGCTCAAGCTTTAACAACTGTCCCCTCCTCCGGCAAGATGGACACCCAGAGTTTTAAAAAGAAAAGTTTAGGGAGATACTTGAAAGATAGATAGGAAGCCTGTGATCATGGGTGGGGCTCACTATGCATTAGCAAGTGTTAGTGGGCAGGGAAGGGGATATGTAGGGTGTGATCTTCTGGGCATTCTGTTGCTATCAGGGCTTTTCTGGTCTGTACATTGGAATGTTCCCATCATTGCAAAATGTCTGTCGATGCCTCAAGAAAGTGTGATAAGAAATAAGCACAATGGGTTTTAGTTACAGCATGAGGTAAATGGTCTTATCTATTTCTGTTTTTAACTGTCTGGGTCTATAGTTGAGCAAGAGGGGTTGCTGACAGAATGTTTCCAATTTTTTTCTTAGAGTTTGATTTCTTTTTTTTAAATATCAAATTATCTCTTAAAGTATGCTTCTCAGTAAAGAGGGTTTACCTGTGTTTATAACTTTTCTTTCTTCCTTCTTTCACATCACTCTGTTCTTTCACCTTCAGAAGTTCTCTTTTAATACTCAATCCTAAACAACCTGATCCCATACCTGGAAAGTCTGAATTTTGGTAAACTCCAAGGACTTCAAACCAAAGCTAAAGGAAACACTGATTTACATGAATGGATGAAGTCTTTGCCATCTCAAATTCCTGTTATAATTAGTTTCAGAAGAACAGATCCATGTTATGTCTATTTCTATTCCTTTCCTCATCTGTGACAGGGGAATGAGTCATTAGAATTTTAATGTCCGTATTACATGCCAGCAGTGGTCTGTTGTTATGCTCTAACTACTTAAATACTCTGAATTCTGACTGGCTAATCCATTCTACCTTTTATTGTAAAAGACTAGGAATGGGTTGCTAATCAAACAGAGCATGGAAAAGGTCAGATGAGTGCAAAATCATCTGTCTATCATTAAATGGTGACAGAATTAGAAGGCTTGCTTTTGTGACTAAGACTGAAATTGGAACATAAAATGTCACCACATGAATCCTCTAGATTGACAACGAATGTGGTTGAAGTTGGAATGGTGAAGAATAATTATTTTTACACAACTCTGTTGCATATGAAAATTTTAAAAGGATACGTTCCTTAGCCACAGGCTACAGTTCTAATAATAATTCAATGGTTAAATAATAGTGAGGTGATAGAGTGTTGTTTTGAACTCATCTGCATGCAATTATTTTTGTCTAAACATTAAAAAAGAAGCCAAGTTCTATTTTTAAAGCAATCCATACATTTAACTACCAAGATAGCTTATCATTTTAATTTCATGTTGTGCTTTTATTTTTTAAATTTAGAAATGATTTTTTTTGAATTTGTAAATTAAAGTGCTATATTTAGAAATGAATTTGTCTCTATTCCATTTATTGTTAGCCTACATTATCTTTATATTCACTGTTTTTCCCTAAAAAAGTCTGCCAAGTAAGTTTCCTTCAGACTTCTATTTCATTGTGTATTTAAATGGACTTTCAAATAAGTAGCTCTATAAGGTGTCATTTCCTTTCTGTGGATTAACTCAAATTTGTTTTAAATTCTTTCTTATTTAAAAAAATCACAAAAATAGGTATCTGACATCATCTCAGGACTGACGCTATGTACCAGCTACCACTTAGATTTTTTTTTTAAAAGACACTTAACTTATTTGTGGACAATTTACAACTATTGCTTTTTCTTCCATATCCATTGTCACTTGAAGATTCACTTTCCCTGCTGCATCTCATTTCAGAAGCATTATTGTAGAAAAAAAGGAGAGATGGGGTGCCTGAGTGGCTCAGTTGGTTAAGCATCTGACTCTTGGTTTTGGCTCATGTAGTGATTTCATGGTTCTTGAGTTCAATAATTCCTTCATTGGGCTCAGGGCTGTCAGTGTGGAGCCTGCTTGGAATTCTCCCTGTCTGCCTCTCTGGCCCGTCCCTGCTTGTTTTCTCTCTCTCTCAAAAATAAATCAATAAACTTAAAAAAAAAAAAAAAGGAGAGAAACTAAGAGGACCCCATGAAAAACTGCTTTGTGGCTTCTACTCTTGCTTTTATTTTTGCTAGGACTCACACCCTCGCCTTACACACACCTTATAGAACTGAGAATGTATGTTCTCCTTGTATAGGTCAAGGAGTTAATAATTTCTTTGGAATCTTCCAGCACAATAGATAACATCTAAGGAATGTCATCCTTAGATGACATTAGCAGGGTCATCATGAATAATTCCAAGACCACTGGTTCATTAAGACCCTTGGCTTTGTCCATAATTGACTTATGTAGGACACCTAAACATTCATCTTTGTCCCTGAATTACTGAGAAAGCATGTGCACAAGGCCACCAATCTCAATAAAAACCCCAGATCCCAAGCAAAGATGAAATTCACTCTTCTTTCCTTTCTGAGTCTCCTGGGCAATCTGTTCATATCTATACTCTATATATCTTTAATAAATTCTGTTTTTACTGCCTCTCATCTTGCATTTGATTTCTGTTTTATGCAAATCCAAGGACTCTCTTGGCTGGCCCTACTAGACTGTTCTGGGCCTCAGACCCAGCCAGCTTGCATCAAAACTGCAAGAGTGTTCAGTAATGACTAAATAAAGTTTGTGGTGTTATCTGTATGGTTAGACTCCTCTGCCCCCTTTATCTTCCTAAGTATAGATCTTTGACAATTAAATTTACTTATTCCTTTCCTGGGTTTTGATGGTTTTATAAGGCCATCTCAAGGGTTCTTTGTTTTATATGGATAACAACTCTAGAGCACTTGACCATTTATCATAAGGTGAATACTTTGGCTCAGGAATTACTTTATTAGCTAGAAGACTAAGAAAAGTTTCCTGATCATTGGTGTTATAGACATGCATTCTGTAATAGCGATAGAAATTTTGGAAGTTCAAAGCAGCTGTGGACAGAGTACAAGATAAATTACTATTACTCTCATGACAAAAGAAAAGAACTAAATTAGCTGATCCATAAAAAATCAGAACACCATGCTAAAAAATATAACTTCATACTTCATAGAAGAGGCAGACAACAAAATCTTATGTGCAAACTAAATAGAAAAATAGAGAAGACCCAGAAAATAGAAGTTATTATTACAGCATATGATTTATAGATCTGCCAGAGGGGACTCTAACAATCCTGATTTCAGTGAAATTATTTGAAAAAATCTTTTCAGAGATGTGCAATGTAGAGGGCAAGGGAAGAGTGGAATAAAATTGATAGAATCCTTCACCTTCGCATGCTCAACACATGACTTAAAGGCTCAGTAAAAGTGCAGTTGACAGTATTTTAAGTCCCTGATATATAAGGAAGCTGTGTCATGGCCATGAATCCCCATTAAATCTGACTAATATTCAAAGTCAGATTAGGCAAGTTCGGCTTGTCCAATATTTGTGCGTATTGATCACAACAGTGTTTTTTGTCATTGCAGAGCTGAAAAACATTCAAATCTGGAGAATACTCTGGCCTAGAATTTTATATTTATAAATCCAATTTTCTTTTCATTATGTTCTCTACATTGTCTTAGTCTTGCACTGAAAAAGGAATGGGTCAAGTAAAGAAAGACTTTGTGGGTGTTTTTGTGGATTGCAAAAAAAAAAAAAAAAAAAAGAGACCTATGAGGATGAAAATCATAACTGGACATGGCAATGTATATGATGTGGTGATAGAAAGTGTCTCAAATGGCAGCATATCACAAGATCTCTGGTCATTGCAAACATCTGACTTAGTGTGTATTTCAGTCTTGCTGCATTTGAAACATGCATAAGAGCATTGTACAAGACTTCCCATGGTTGAAGGAGAGTCTAAGATCATTTTTTTTTCATTTGTGAAAATGAAAAAAATAGTAAATTCATTTGTTCACTAAGACATTGATATAAGAACAAGAAGAAATCATAAAAAAAATACTATTTCTATGGTCCTTTATCCTTTAAAGGGCTCTTAGGGATAGCTGAAGTCTGTGAAAAGAATGGAGTCCTTACTATGTTTCAGACACTGTGACCAGAATGTCACACTCATTCATTCATTCATTCATTCATTCATTCATTCGAAGAGTAGAAAAATAACTGGAATTCATGTCTAATGATTTAGACTAATTCAAGTCTTCAGCCTCTCTTGATACTGCCACACACTCTTAAAAATTAGAACATGGAAATTGAGAATGGGAGGAAGGAGAGGTAGCATGGGGTGACCTTTTCCTAATTGCTCTTTACCTCAATTACAATTAGATATATTAATGTAGAAAAACAAAGAATACAGATGTAGAGCAGGAAAAATAATCTTCTCTTTGCCCTTCTGAGTGCTGATACCACTGTGATAAAAGATTAATGAGAGAATAACAAAATGAAATGTCTTAACATGTAAGCCTCATGTATACATGGTAGATACCCAGAGAAAAATTAGTAACTCTGAGGTGGCTTAGAACTCAAGCTTAAATACCATCTGTAGCTAAAGACATACACACAAAAAGAAGGGTGTGTGGGGTAGGGTGGGGTGAGTGGGTGGTGGGGAGGCCAATTATAGAGGTTGTCAGGAAAAATGAAGCAAATCAGGATAAAGTTTGTTATACAGAGTTAAGTAAGGCCTTCTCCAATGATAAGATTCTCATGTGATTTAAAGTCATCCTTCCCACCTGAACAGACA
>NC_043700.1:145967210-146027219 GCF_006229205.1 Suricata suricatta | reverse complement strand
GTAGCTAAAGACATACACACAAAAAGAAGGGTGTGTGGGGTAGGGTGGGGTGAGTGGGTGGTGGGGAGGCCAATTATAGAGGTTGTCAGGAAAAATGAAGCAAATCAGGATAAAGTTTGTTATACAGAGTTAAGTAAGGCCTTCTCCAATGATAAGATTCTCATGTGATTTAAAGTCATCCTTCCCACCTGAACAGACATGTCTCCAAAGAAAACATCCAGATGGCCAATAGGCACATGAAATGATACTCAGTGTTTCTCATCATCAGTGAAATACAAATCAAAATCACACTGAGATACCACCTCACGCCAGTCAGAGTGGCTAAAATGAACAAATCAAGAGACTATAGATGCTGGCGAGGGTGTGGAGAGATGGGCACCCTCCTACACTGTTGGTGGGAATGTAAACTGGTGCAGCCACTCTGGAAAACAGTGTGGAGGTTCCTCAAAAAACTATCCATAGAACTCCCTTATGACCCAGCAATAGCACTGCTAGGGATTTACCCAAGGGATACAGAAGTGCTGATGCATAGGGGCACATGTACCCCAAAGTTTATAGCGGCACTTCCTACAATAGCCAAATCATGGAAAGAGCCTGAATGTCTATCACCTGATGAATGGATCAATGAGAAAGAATGAATGTCTTAACCGCCGCCAGGTCCCGGTGCGCTCGTCCCCGGTGTTCGGCGGTACCTGTTTCATCCGCCCTGACCGGCAGGGCGGAGAATCGTCTTGGGTTCTTTTCCTGAGAGAGGGAGAGAAAGGGCAGGAAGGGGGACGCACAGAGAGTGAAGTCACAACACACGGTTTCAATCAAGCCTCTTTCCTTTTATTGAGAAAACACCCTGTCTTATAAAGGTTTCAAGGCAGGAAAACAAGGCAGCTGACCTAGGTCGGTTGCTAGGAAACAGGGTTAAGGGATTAAGGCTGGAGTAAAAGGGGAACCAGACTAAAGTGTTTTAGCACAGCGCCTGAGGGGCTGATGCTACCCTGCCTGCAGGCGGTTGATCTTTGATCTTCTGGCTTCTCCTCTGACAGGGAGTGGCGCTCCCCTGCCTATTTTGCAACTCCCCTCAGGGAGTGACATATCCAGCTAGCAAATGGCCAAGTGGCTGAAATCTTTGCCGCTTCCCACAAATGAAATATGGCCATTTGTAGCAAAGTGTATGGACCTCGAGGGTGTCATGCTAAGTGAAATACGTCAGGCAGAGAAGGACAGATACCATATGTTTGCACTCACAGGTCTAACAGGAGAAACCTAACAGAGGGCCATAGGGAGGGGAAGGGGGAAAGAGAGTTGGAGAGAGAGAGGGACACAAATCATGAGAGACTATTGAATACTGAGAATGAACTGAGGGCTAGAGGGGGAGGGGGAGGGGAGAAACGGGTGATGGCCACGGAGGGGGGGACTTGTGGAGAGAAGCACTGGATGTTATATGGAAACCAATTTGACAATAAACTATTATAATAAATAAATAAATAAATAATTAAAAAATTAAAAGAACAATGCATTGTTGTACCCAAGATTTTTTTATCATCCCCAAGACCCAGAAACCACCAGGGAGACCGAGTCACACATGCAAAAGCAAAGGGCTTTATTACGGGTTTAGGCTCGCCAGGGCCTAAACTCAGGCTCACAGACTTTACTGGCGTGGTGGATCCATGCTGAGAGCCCCGAACAAAGGTGGGACAGGGCTTTTATGAGTTTGGGAAGTGGGGGGGTTACAGGAATCCAATTATTATTGACAGGTTTATCCAATTACAACATTTAGAGTGTTAACCAATCACAGAGTAGACTCAGGACCCAGGACCCTCACATAGGGTGTAACTAGCCTTAGGCCTGCCCTTAGGAATGTTAAGGGTATTACAAGGGTGGTCCCTCTTGCCTTGGGCAATGTGTGCCCTTCTATTGTCTCAAACCTGTGTCCTTACAGCATAAAGCATGATTATACAGCTTAATGAGTAATCACAAAGAAGGCACTTTTGTAACACAATCAGGTTAAGAAAATAAAGCATTACTATACTTCAGAAGCCTCCTGTGGGTACTTTCCCAATCACAACCCTTTTCTTTTCCTTAGAGATGAATACCATTTTCTCTTTGTCTAGTCACTTTTTTTTGCTTTAGTTTATGGCTTGATAATTTAAGTATGCATCCTTAAAATGATAATTTAGCATGGCATGTTTTAGAAAATAACAGATTATTAATAAATGGAATCATACAGTATGTAAAAATAAAAAAAAATAAAGTCATCCTTCTCAAAATAAAAACAATCATATAAATACATAAACTCATCCCTCTTTTCTTGGTACATAGCTGAAGATACCCTTATAAATGGAGATTTCCTTTATAAATATAAATTCCCTTTTCAAAAGGGTAACTTCTACTTGTTTCCAGAGCTTCTCCTATGTCTGCTGTTTCTCAGAATAATCAAGCTCAAAAGAATACTTATGCCAAGAAGGAATATGTTGGATTGGTATCTGCTATAATTTGTAGAATATAAGAATAATTTGATTATATAATTATGTAAGTCAGTACAATCTAGAAGAAAATATAAGTTACACTGTATGCCTTAATTTGTTTAATTTTATATATTTTCAGAATATACAGGAAAAGTATGAAAGTATTAGGTACTTAACTAATATATATACTTTTCCCCTTAAATTTTATGTTTATGCTACAATCAGCTTTTTAAGAATGTTAAGTTTATTTTTCTTAAATACAGTCCCCTAAGTCATATGAATTTTAGGCTCCATAAAATTTTTTTATCAACCATGGTAAATACTTAGCAATAATAATTTTAAAAATATATTTGGTAAATAAAAGTGATCTTACTCAAGATCTTAACAAGAAATAAATTATAATTATATTTTTGGCCTAGCTTTCTATCAAGCTTGAAATAATGACCCTGTGAGTATTAACTGGTACATAAATGACAGAAGAGGTTATTGAAGAAACAAGAAAGTTAGTTGTTAGAAACATTAGATACATAGGTGGGAAAAGCTATAAAAATGGCAGTGTTATGAATATCACATGGAGAAGAAGAATGCATATGAAACTTGCCACATATTGTATGAAAAAAATCATGGCATTAGCACAGATACCTATGTAACATAGCTTTACACATCATCTTAGTTGACAAAATTCTTTCATATTTTTATAAGGGTTCATCAATACTCAAAGGTCATTGCCCTTGAAATAGCTCAGCAGATTTATTAAAAGAAATTCTCTCATATTCCTAATAGCTTTTCAATAGAATGTTTCAATAAATTCTGGAAGAAATGGCCAATAATCATTTTTCCCTAGATGAAGCATGATAGCAGTATGTACATTTTAATATACTGGTAAACATATCAGAGTCTAAAATGAAGCTAAAATAATGTCAAGGTGTTTATCTTAATAATTTGCATGTGAAAATATTATGGTTTTTGATTACCATGATGTCTGGGAAAAAATGAATCTGCATCTACAGAAATGATTCTCTCACCTGGCAATATTTCCCTATGATAGATCTTTTATTCTTCAAATTATACATCTTCAAAAAGGGCATCCTTTTTGACCCTTTTTTACCCTCTTTTCTCTGAAATCTTATATATTGTTTTTAAATACTCTTTTTAAATTTTTCCACACTGATATCTAAATTCTTCAGTTTTTTTTCAAGTCTAATCTCCCCAGTTAACTTTTAATTTCCATCAAGACAGGACCTGTGTCTTTTGACTTCTTGGCACTGCTTACAGTAATAAGTAAGTAATTAAGATTTAATGTAATTGAGTTTAATTTAATTTGATATAAATTTCAACAGATTTTTTTCTGATTAGATGGTGTGAGATTTTTATCCATTAAAAATATTCCAATTATTAATTTCAGCTCTTTTCATTTATCCAAAGGATGAACTAAGACTTAAGTTACATTTTGCAATCTTGAGATAAATTTCCTACAGTCTTCATCTAACCACTTTTCTACCTATCTTCTGTAAATTCCTACCATAAAATAGAACATGCAATTGTTTCAGCTCAGATTTACCACAAATCCTGGTCCAATAAGATACCATGTATTTATATACTCATGAAAAACATAACACTAGACATAGGAGAAAGGACATATTAATACATTTTTAAATGCATCATTCAAGGAAGAAATGGCAACGTATCAGGCCAGATTTTGGTCCTGGATGGGGGGATACATTCTGGGTGGGTAGGGATCTGATTCCTGCCACTTTCCCCTTCCTCTAACAATTATGAGCTGAAACAAATATGATACCTGTGAACATGATCATATATGGAAATATGGTCTTTGCAGATGTAATTAATTTAAGGATCTCAGTATGAGGTTATCATGCATTTATAGTGGTCTCTAAATCCAGTGATAAGTGTCCTGATGAAAGAAAGAAAAGAAGAAAACACAGAGACATACAGAGACAGAAGCTATGTGAATGTAGAACCCGAAGTTTCTATCTGCAAATGAAGGAAAATCAAGAACAGCTGGCGGCCACCAGGAATGAGTCCTTTTTTAGATCTTTGAGAAGAAACTAATACTATAGACACCTTGATTTTGGATTTTGGACTTCTGGACTCCAGAACTATGTAGTAAGAGATTTCTGTTGCTTTAAGCTACCTCATTTGTGACGATTTGTTATGATAGCCTTAGGAACAAATACAGACTTATTCTGGATGCCTCTGTGGCAGACATCCAATACTTGCTCTGTTGATTTTCCTATGCAAGTTATTAAGATAATGGTAGGGAATATCCCAAATCTAATTTTTCTAATTGGGAAGATGAGTCGTAAGCTCCACTTTCCTTCCTCTCTTAGGCCCTGTAGCAAGCAGTCTATCTAAAACTTTGTGCTGCTATCTTCCTCTTGCTTTGAAGTGAGTCTTTATATATGGTTTACTGGCAAGATAGCACAGACATTTAATTTTCCCTGAACTCTGGGAAATCCAGATATTTCTAACATGCCAAATACTGAAGATAGGCCACTCTATGCCTTCTGCTTCCACACACAATCCTTTTCAATTTTCTTGTCCTGCTATGAAGGGCCTACAGACTACCAGATATTTGACTTAAGTCATATTATACCAGGCTCCCTTTCTTACAACAAATCTATTTCTAAGAGGATCACATGATTTCAGATTTTTTAAGGAACAGCACCCCCTTCCCTGTGGGAAGAGAGGGTAATCATTTTCTTTGAAGAGCTTACAGTTTCTGCAAGAAATACAACCTAATATCTTTCTCTTTTACTCCACATTGGCCCACCCTCTTTCTTAGATTGGGAAAGATTGTGGAATAGTAGCTGGTGGCAAAGTTAAGGCTAGTTCTCCAAAACCTTAATTACCTCAGGACTGAGGCCAAGGACTGTGTTTGCCCTTAGCTGTTGACCAGATATCTTTAAAATGTCAAATAGTCAGTGCCTCTTTGTCTTCAGCTTTGGTCATTGATCACTGATTCTTGGGCATTGGAAGATGTTTCATTCCATGACCAGTTACATATGCTTTACCTGATACCCCTCCACTTGTTATTGTCAAGTTTGTGGGTTTGCATCTTTAAGGTGAAAAAGGAATTAGCAAGATTTGATTTCCCTATTATTCAATGTCCAACTCACTTTTCAACTTACTTTTTTATAAAATGAGAAGTTGGGCTAAAATCAGATACTTTTTAATTATACGATTTCAGGAGTAAGTGAATGCATCGAGTAATTGTTGTAAATGGGGAGGCTGTGACCAACCGAAGAGTTTCAATACCTACCTGAGGTACTGACATCACTTGTCAAGCCAATTTTTGCAGGTCTTCTTGAAGCCACTCACTAACCTCTGCTAGATGGTCTTTAATGTTCATTCTGTATTAAATAGGCCATGCATCCATTCTCTAGATCATTTAGACAATATTTGAAACCTTTCTTTTTCATAATGATTAGCAGTAGGTGCATCTTGCATTTTAGTGAGAAATGACCAGAAATGTTATATATTCAATTGTCCTTTGTTCCACATGATTTTCCAATGGCCCCTAGGGCATTCATACATGAATAAAAATTGTTCAGATTTATTTAAATAAAAACTCAAGTATGTGTTTATATAGAGGAGATATGGTATTTTTTGCATTATTTTAGAGATAATCTTTTTCAGAAAAACAAATTACTGTGTATATTAGGGGTTATTGCACTTTATTTTGTTTAGAATTGTACCCAGAATTATCCAGTATCAGCTGCTGGTTCAGAAAAATCATTTTGGCAATAGCAAGTTTTCAGGATTTTAGTCCTCAATGTTTCATATCTGAATTAGGCAACATTTATAGTTTCATATTTATGTGATTATACAGATAGAGATTAGCACCTATTTTATGAAATCTCTTGTGTAGTTGTGCTTAAAAGCATACATACTGAACATCAGATTGTTTTCCTAATAAGTTGTTTTCTTAATACTTATACTTAAATTGCAGATAGGGCATTATATATATTTAAAAAGCTATGTGTAGCTGTGTGTGTGTGTGTATTTGTGTGTGTATGTGTGTGTGTGTGTGTATGGGCCATGCATCCAATGCCTGAGTGGCTTGGTCAGTTAAGCATCTGATCTTGATTTCATTTCAGGTCATGATCTCACAGTTCATGAGTTCAAGCCCCACAATGGCCCGGGCTGACAGTGTGGAGCCTGCTTGTTATTTTCTTTCTCCTCCTCTCTCTGGCCTTCCCCCAGTGAAGCTCACATGCACTCTCTCTCTTGTTCTCTCTCAAAATAAACCTAAAAACAATTTAAAGTTATGTGTAGGTAGATTTTCATATCTATGATCTTCATTTCTGGGTGTTAAAGAGTGTATTACAGAATATTTGCTATAAAAAGGCAAAGTTGGTTTGATAGCACTGATCTATGCCCACTTCCAGAGATCTATGACATCCTAATGTCTACATACATGGACATGTATGGATCTTCATCTACTCCCTGCTATATAAATCTGATATGCCCTTTACTATGCCTTTGTCCTCAGCCTGTGGTGTTCTTTTCTGAGCACCAGGAGCCTAAAATAATCTGTCTGACCTGTAGCATAGTGGAGACTTCAACCCAAGACCAATGACCAGAGAACCTATTTATTTGATGGTCTCCTGGCTAGACAATGTTTTAAATTCTGGATTTCATATGAGAGAATTACAGCTTCCTAAATATTGTCTATTGTTATTTTTAGATATATACAAAATATTTTTGTTATAATTAAAATATTTATGAGACTGAGAAGATTTTAAAATGGAAACCAATAAATTGGATAGACTCAGAGTTAAATAGCAAAGCATTTTCAGCATTATAAAGAGAATATGCCATTTAATTTTCAAATGCTTTATTTCTCTAGTTGAATTTCTAATTAGTGAGCACATGCTGAAAAAGGTGAAAATATTAATGAGATATTCATAGATGTTTCATAGAATGAGGTCAAATATTAACTGATACATACACACACAGAGACACTTATGCATATGTTATGGAGAAAATTCTCATTATGCAAGATAATTAAGTGTCACTTGTCATAAAAATTTCCCAAAGAGATTACAGAAGACATAAAATTTCAGGAAGCCAATTATCTGATCTTTTCCCTTTTAGTTATTTATCCCTTTTGTCTCTGGATGGTTTTTCCTATTTCCTCATATCTAAAAAATCCCTTCAATAAAACTGGAAAATAAGACAGCAATTTTTACTAATAATTTAAACTAAAACTTTACTTAATATGCAAATATATTCAGGAGGCTGTATAGATGTTGTGAGTGAGAGTCTAGGATGGGATTATACCTAATATTTCTCCCCATTATTCTACAATTATAGAAACGTAATTTATATTTTATTTTAAAAAATTATGTTGTTCACTTAGTTACAGTTAGTGAGATGGGGAACAAAAAAAAGTGATGTTTAGAATAGGCATTTCTGTATCTTCATTCTCTTTATTTTGCATTTTCATATTATTTTTGTCTTTACCATAGAGTTTTATAGAGTTCTATAGCTCTGTGTTATGATATCTAAATTTGGAGATTGAAATAAAACCTAGGTTGACACTATAGATGAGCAGGAGCACAATCCAAAGGGAATACCTTTATATTGTTTTACATAAATGTTCCTATTCTGGACTTTAATTATTAAGGGGATCCACTAACAGAAGCTTGTTTGGCAAAGGAGGTAACCACAGTGTTATATAACACACAAATTGCTCCTCTAGGTAGCAACCCCACTTAAAGGAACAAATAACTGCGATGTCCCTGAGGGGTGCTAAAGTTCATGACTGAATTTTATGCAGTATTTTAAGCCTCTGTGCATGTGTGTGTGTGTGAGATTTTTTTTTTTTTGGAGGGGTATATGACCCATTAGATATCAGATTCTAAACTCTGATGGTCTATGACTCCCAACATCTTTAGTTCCCCTAAAGCCCCAGCTTTCTGTCTCTATATAATTCCACAAGAAAAGATTTAATTTCCCTTGCATTTAAAAGGTTTCTCTGAATAAATGAATTATCTTGCCCCTTAACTGATGGAGGTAATACATTACTTTGATGATTAAAATCCACTAACACTATTGGCTTTGACAAGCTCTGCTCAAATACAGACTAGTCCCACTTCATTTCCAAGCCATTCAACACCATCCAAGTGACATTCCTGAAAGCTGTACATTTCATTTGTGCATTCTAATGATTTAATTTAGTAAGCTTAATAAGCTTATCTCTAGTCAAAGAAAACATGACATTTATATGACTCTAGGGTATGTGATAGGATTGGATTCTTCCTGCTTTAGTTTCAGCCTAGACTCTATTTTCATAATATCAGATACCAAAGTGAGTATGAGAAATATCTGCCCATAGAGATTTTAAAAGCAAGTGAGAACGTACTTTTTTACTTTCTGTACACCTTCATGCACTTAAACAATATACAAGAGGATCATGGTCTCAAGAGAGGATTTTATGAAAGGGATTAGTAAAGAGATTTCTTTGGAGAGAGCTGTTGCCCTATTGACTCTTTCATATCCTCTTTTTCTATTTTAATGTTTATGTGTGTGTGTGAGTGTGTGTGTGTGAGTGTGTGTATGTATGTGTGAAGAGAGAAACAGAGACACAGAGAGAGAGAGAGACAGAGAGAATGAGTGGGGGAGGGGCAGAGAGAGAGGGAGACACAGAAGCTGAAGCAGGCTCCAGGCTCTGAGTTGTCACCACAGAGCCCTATGTGGGGTTCAAACTCATGAACCAGGAGATCATGGCCTGATCTGAAATCGAACAATTAGCTGACTGGGCCACCCAGGATCCCCTCTTCCATGTTTTGAGGGAGAGAAATACATTCTCTAGCTTGAAGAAGATGAGTTCCTAGGCTTTCAGTTGAAGACCTTTAAAATAATGAGAAAATTTTCATTACAGGTGCCTGACCACAACAAAGGAAGCTAAATCAGAATGTGTTCTGAGGTCTTTCCTGACCAGGAAATCAAGAGGAAGAGAGAAGTTCTGACTAAACAGCTTTGGTGGCTGCATTGGGATTGGCCCACTTTCTTCAGGTCTAGGCAAGGAGGTGTGTGATTTTTCTGAGGAACCAGACCTGGGCCAGGCTATAAGGTTTTTTTGTCTGTTTATTTTCTTATCTCTTTGGCAAGGGTTTTATTTATTAGGGATCTAATAGACAAGAGGGCTGGAAGTGTCCTCTTAATGCCCTGGGACTAGGAGAGGGTCACAAGCGTTCACTTACAGCAGAGACAGATCAACCCAGGACAAGGGAATTTTAGGTAAGAGGCAGAAGAGAGAACCATCACAAAGCTCATAAAATCAAGATCATGAGAGTCAGTTTTCATCATCTGTGAGAGGCTCTGCCATGAAGTAAACCTAGGAAGGAGCCAAATAACAGCTTGCAAATGAAGGAAAGATAGGACCCGGAAACAGATAGCAGAAGCACCAGGCACCATTCCAGTCCACCTTCCTTGGGCTTCTAGTTGGGAGCAAAGGAAGTAATTTAAACTTACATCAAGACTAGAGTGTGTCAAATATCTTACAGGTTATTCTGATTGCCAAATGGAAATTTTATTTGCAATTAAAATGATCTTATTATGCTCTATTTTTTAAGAATGTGCAGAACACTCTCAGGACCTGCCTGAGCTTCCATCCAGGTCTACACAAAGATAGTCTGTATTGAAGAAAATTTGATGGGTGTGAAAGAGCAAAAGAAACTTCGTTTATTCATGTCTCAAGTCCTGCTTGTTCATCATACAAATTAGGCTGCTTAAATAGAATCCAAGCAATCATCACTCATATTGATAACTGATTCATTTTTTTAATGCAACATATTTTTTCCACAGTGCCATGGATGCATAGAGTCTAAGAGTACTTAGCTTTCAATGGAAACATTTTAGTTTCCATCACTTGCATTATTAGAAAAATTAAATCATACATGCTCAATATTTTGTGTGTGTGCCATACTATTTCAGGGCATGGTATAGTTCATTTTGTAACTTAGGGATTCTCAGAAGAATTTGGGTCCCACTTATGTTGCTTAGATTTTGTCATTCAGGGTCAGAACATTGTTGTGTCCCCCACATTTTTCATTGGAAATGAGAAAACTGGGTTTTAGAGACAGACTGTCTGGAAGTCACAATGTGATATTACCTTCTAAGTGAATTCAGCTAAATCACATTTAATATCAGATTTTAGTGACTTTCTCATGACTGTTTATCAACTCTCTCCACTCCCAAATGACTCTTTAATTAATTGTCCCCACCATTCATAGCTCATTTTCTGTCAGGTCCTTTTCCATACAGGTCCCCTTTACCCTGTATGGCAGAAACACTGTCTGAGATTCTTCTATTAAATGTAGCCTGGTGTCATTTAAGTATGTTACCTTGATGATGGTGACATCACTCAGGTACTTGGCCTACAAGGAACTAGCACAATTTCACTTATTTGATTTTAATGGGTCCCCTTGGCTTTGAGGCTATAAACTAAAATACCATTGCAGTCTCCTCCAGCAATCTCAAACTTAATTATTCCACTCCAGGAAGCTGTCTGATGGCCCTGTAGAGACCTGCTTTTGCATTAAAATGCAATCCCTTATTGTGTCACAAAATTACCTTTGCTTCATATTCTTTTTAAAATTTATTTACAAACAGCATGGAAAAGCATTTATCAGCACAACTTAATAGGTGATTACCACAAATTTGATTCAACAATTTAATTGGACACTTTTTAGGGTTTTCTTTTATTTTTTCCTATGTGATCATGATTTCTTACACACTATTCCACGTACTGGGCATTGTGGGTAATGTGATGTAAATTGCCAGGATAGCTGACTCAAATCTTTTCCTCTACTAAGTTTTGATATATTTATTAAATTTCATAGCTTAGATGACACATCTTATATGCCCATCTCTACCAATATCTTTTTGCTGCTTTGAGCAAATTTAGTTTCCTAAACTAAAATTTTTAAGTGATTTTGCAGAAAGAAGAGAGAGACATGTTGCAAGATAAAGAGCCAGAGAGATCCGAGATTTACAAGTATGATCATTTGCAATACATAGGTATCCGTGAAAATGAAAATGGTCAGTAACGTATTAGATGAGCAATAAGAATTTTTTAATTTCAGAATATTTTTATAATTTGAATAATAAAGTTCAGTTCTGCTCATACTCAACAGGAAAGTTGAACTGAGAGCCAGAAACTCTGTAATATTATACGCAAGGAAAGTATTTGAGCTCTATTGACCACTTTCATCTGTAGGGACTTATAGGAAACTTATTTCTTGCCTTTGTCTTTCATTCTTTAAAGACAAAGGAATAGTCCCATGCATGTGCTGTGCTTCCTATCAATAACATTGTCTTTCTGTTTCCAGATTCTTGGGCTTTTAAAGAAATGGCGGTGTGAGAGAGAAAAAAGAGAAAGACTGGCATCATTATACTTTATGTGTGTGAGTAGTTTTTAATTCTGCTCTTTTCACCCTAATGCTCTCATCTGTGCAAGAAATTAAATGCGTGAGAATTAATATGTTCAAGTCAATAGGTGAAGCAATAAAATATAACTGAAGAGAAAATTTCCCAACATGCACACGCTTTATAGGCATTTAATTCCCTATGTGGATGGGGTGTTTGCTTATCAGAACTAGAGCTTCACGCAAAACAAGAATTAAATTTTCTTCATTTTGAGCTTGCGATCCAACTTCATTTAACAACTGTGGAATTAAGGAAAAAAAACCAGATATGGAGACAGACAATATTTGGAAAAAGAGACAGGAGGAAGCTGAATTCTGCTTGTTTATTTTGGGTTTGAGAGAATGTGAAAAGAGAGATTGAATTTATACACACAAAACCACGAACACTTTTTTCTAAAACTCATTTTAGTTTATCCTCCCTGAGCAAACTGAACAATATTTAGTGAAGCTCTGTCTTAGTCCCAGTGACAACTTTTAAATTATAGGATGGCCAGGGGAGAATTGGGGAGCACATCAAAGACTGACAAGTCACTACAGATAGAACAGGCAGATGAAGGTTTCACATAATCTTTTGTCTCAAAATGAAAGAATTCCCATAAAATGAGTTACTATGCTTTGCAAACATATAGGCATTCAGAGATGTTACTTGATTGGTTTCAGAGATAAACAAAAAGGAAGATTAAGATCACATAAAGAAATGCCAGTTTAAATAGTCTTCCTAAGACTTAAAATCAAAGATTTCTATTATTGATGGCTTAAAATACTAAAACATAAAACCCCATATACTGTTACTACATAAATGAGGCATATCATTCCTACCCCAAAATAACTACTGGATAAAATGAGACAATAATCCTAAAATATGTTTGAAAGTGTTTAGGAAGTGATATAAACCCACAGTTTTGGTTCTCATTTTGATCATAATAAACTTCACTCTTTTACTTCCCCTTCAAAGATACTATTTTACATACTAAACAAAATAAAGATGATACGTTTTTTAAAATTATGAGGATTTATTGATTCAACTAATACTAATTAATGATACTTAGTGCTATGTGACTAGGTTTGTTTTGCCCTGTGTCCATCAAATGCAAGACTTTTAGGCAGGGTGGATACAGAATTTGTGGTACCTGAAGCCTGTAGCATTTTGGGAGCCCTTTGTAAGAAATAAAGTACAAAGTACAAAATTACAAACACACAACCAGTGGGCCTCCTCCCAGGGCCTTGGGAGAACTGTTGTCTAATGAGAGCCCTGAAGTGTAAACTACATTTACTTCATAGTTAATCTTATAATCTGACCTCTTGTAATTTTATGAAAAACATGATACTTTGTATCCTTTGAATGGAAAAAAGTGTATCAGTTTGAAAAAACAGAGAAAAATCCATTCTCCTTTGCTTTTCAATAAAATGCTCAAGACATCCCTCAATTTTCCAGCATCAAATGGTGATAACTATGCCTTTCCATACCTCCTTACTGATATTATTAAAAAGACGAGTGTTTGGGGCCAAATAATCTCAACGATAGGTGATAGGAGATGAAGCCCACCCCTTCAGGAAGTGTATTACAAAGATGTGGTTCAATGCAAGTGACTTAAGATCCCAGAAATATTAAGAGATAGTCTGTGCCCAGTCCTAGAAGACCAGGAAGGAACCACAAGACAGCAGAACAGTGAATCAGGCTAGGGAAACTGAGGCCCATCACAAATATCCACATACTAAATGAAACTATTTTGGTAACACATATATGAAGCACCTACCCATAGGCCACGTGATTGCTTGGTTGCATTGAGATAGTTTATTTCTGAATTACAAAAAACCTATGTAAATCACGAAGTACCTTAAGTAATTTTGACTTATTTACTCAATCAATCCAGAAATTACTTCACTCTTATTTTCCACCTGAAACATGTCCTGATGATTCAGGAGGTATCCCCTTGGTTAGTTCCATTGCTATTTAATCTAATCTCTATCATATTATAGTTTTTCACGCATGGTGGAATTTGGGTAGCTCTGAGAAGGTGCACCTGGGGTGGGACGTGCTCTGTGTTATAAAATTAGTGATCCTATGTTTGGATGTGAGAAGAATTAGAAGAGAGACAAAGAGATCATTTGGTTGGTCATGCTTCCTTTGGTATGGATGGGAAGCTATTTCTTGCTGCATAATCTTAGGGAAGAGGAGGTTTCTGCCTTCCTGCTTCATGTCAGACAATTCTCTCCCAGAAGTCTCCTCATAGTCTTAAGAGAGAGATGCTTTCATAGCATTTCGTGTCCTGGAAGTTTAGGGTAACATCAGTGACCTCCATGTGGTTAGACACAGGCTTTATCTACCAGCAGTGTAGCAGAGGAAAATGTTTTTCTTGACCTTATTAGGGTTTCTGGATGGGTCTGAATATTAAACTGACAAAAACAGATTGAGAAGAGAAAAGCATACGAGTGTATTTAATCCAAATTTTATGTGACTTGGAAGACTTCAAAAGAAAAGGAAGACCTAGAAAACAGTTGGATCTGAGTATTTAATGCTAGGTTTGTTGAGGACTGCACAGTCATGGAGAAATGTAAATTAAGAAATAGGAAGTGATTGTAATAAACTTGAGGAAATGTAGCAGGACCTTTTTGCTAGGATTCCTCTTGGTGCCCCTTTATTTCTATAGAGAAGGTTGCTCCTTCCTCCATTTAGAGGAATCTTAGTTGAGGGCTTTACAGCCTGTTTCAAGGGAAAAAGTATGAGCAGTGGTAGAGATCAGAGGGACCTTTCTGCTTCTGCTCTTTTCTCCAACTCCTTTTGCTTAAAACATACAATATATCAAAGTGCCATATTTTGAGGTAACATGTCCTGAGCCCCAACAGCAATATTTGAAACATTTCATCACTCCCTTCTTAAAATATTTTCCTTCCTGAATTCTGGGACAAAATTCTCTCTTGGTTTTTTTCTACTTCACAGGCTGTTCTGAGGAAGTCTACTCATGTTGCTTCCACTCTTTATAATGTATACAGGTTCGGGCACAGTATCTATAAGTCTCAGTCTTGAAGCTTTTATCCTGTCAATCTATCTACTCACCTTGAGTGATCTCATCAGATCACGTGGCATCAAAAAGTGTCAATATTCTGATGATTCCAAATTTATAGCTCCAGCCTAAACTGTTTCCATGATATCCAGGTATGTATATCAAACTGGCACAGACATCTTCACTTACATCTCTCAGATTGATGTAACAAAAATCAAGTTCCTGATTTTCTTTCTTAAACTTACTTTTCCCCCTGCAATCCTCCATCCTAGTAAAAATCAATTTCCTAAAGCTAGTCAGCCAAAATCTTTTACATTGTCATTGACTTCATCCCTATATCCAAACCAATAGCAAATTCTATCATGTCTGTCTTTCAAATACATATAGGGGCACCTGGGTGGCTCAGTTGGTTAAGTGTCCAACTTTGGCTCAGATCATGATCTCACCACTAGTGGTTTCAAGCCCCACATTAGGTTTTGTGCTGACAGCTCAGAGCCTGGAGCCTGTTGCAGATTCTGTGTCTCCCTCTCTCTCTGCCCCTCCCCCGCTCGTGCTCTGTCTTTCTCTATCTCTCAAAAATAAATAAAAAAAATTTTTTTTTAAACCTGACTAATTCTCACCACCTCCGTTGCAATTCTTACCACTTCCGTTGCTATCATCTTTATCCAAAACACCACCTTTTGTTGCCTGGCCTTTGCAATAGCCTTATAACTGGCCTCTCTATTATCATCTTTGTTTCACTTTGTTCAATCTCTTCACACAACCAGAAAGATTTTTTTTTAACATGTCAAATCATGTCATTCCCTGCAAAGCCCTACTGTTGTTACCCACTTCCACAAAGCTAAAATCTGAAATCCTAATGAGCTGCCTTCCATGGTATTTTTATGATCTTATCCCCTATTTTTGTCCTGGTTTGCTTGAGTTCAAATGGTCTGGCCAACTTGAAGTTTCTTGAATATGCAAAACGTGTTCCTATGTCAGGACTTTGCACTTGCTGTTCTCATTGTGCATGTCACCAAGAGATTTCATGTGATTCTCAACTGTCACCACACAGAGAAAAGACAACATTGACCATCTGAAATTCTCTATATGTCTCCCCTTGCTTTGTTTCTTCGTATAAGTTATTGTCATTAATATATTACATATTTTCTAGCTTTAGTATGATATAGTTGACATAGAACTTTGTGTAATTTTTAAGATGTATAGCATGATGATTTGGTATATATTATAATATAATTACTGCAGTAGGGTTAGTTAATACTTCTATAACCTCAGATTTCTTTTTTGTGAAAATAACATTTAAGATCTTTTTTGTGGCAAGAAATTTAAAGGATATAATACAGTATTGTTAAATGTAGTTATCATGCTATGTGCTAGATCTCCAGAAACAATTCATCTTATAACTGGAAGTTCGTACTCTTTGGGATCACCTTATAGTCCCTACCTCTCGCCCCTGACAGTTATCATTTACTCCATTTCTATGAGTTTGACTTTTTTTTTAATAGATTCCATATATAAATGATATCATACCATATTTGTTTTACTTTACTGGACTTATTCTAACATAATACTGTCAAGCTCCACCCATGTTTTTGCAGATTGCAAAATTTCGTTATTTCTTATGGCTAAATAATATTCTATTGTATATATGTACCACACTTTTATCGAGTCAACCATTGGAGGACACTTAGGTTGTTTCTATTTCTTGGCTTTTATGACTAATGTTGCAATGAATATGAGACTGCCAATATATCTTTGAGATCCTTTGGATGTATCCTCAGAAGTAGGAATGCTGGATCATAAAGTCATGAATAATTTCTGTACTATTTTCCACAGTGGCAGAAATCAATCCACATTCCCACCAATAGGATACAAGTTTCCTCTTTCCTCCACATTCTTGCCAACATTACTTATCTATGTCTTTTTAATAGCAGCCATTCTAACAAATGTGAGGTAATATTTCATTGGTTTTGATTTTCATTTTCCTGATTAGTCACATTGAGCATCTTTTCATGTACCTGATGGCCATTTGTATGTCTTCTTTGGAAAAAAGTCTATTCAGATCCTCCTCCCATTTGTAAATCAGATTGTTAATTATTTTGCTATTGAGTTGTATGTATTCTTTATATAATTTGGATGTGAACTCCTTATCAGACATATGATTTGCAACTATTTTCTCCATTCCATAGGTTACTGTTTAATTTTGTTAATTGTTTCTTTAGCCAAGCAGAAGCGTTTCAGTTTAATTTAGTCTTATTTTTGCTTCAGTTGCTTGTGCTTTTGATGTCATATTCAAAAATCATTGCCAAGGCAGATGTCCAGTTGCTTTTCCCCTGTTTTTCTTTGGGAGCTTTATGGTTTCAGGTCTTATATTTAAATCTATTCTGAATCAATTTTTTGTGAGCAGTGTATAATAAGGGCCTAATTTTATTCTTCTGCCTGTGATTGTCCAGTTTTTGCAACACTATTTAAGAGACTATTCTTTCCCCATTTATTATTCTTCACTCACTTGTCAAATATTAGTTGATTGCAAAGATAATGCTTTATTTCTTGGCTCTTTCTTGGAGTCGCTTTGGCTGTTTGAGGTCTTTTGTGGTTTCATGTGGGTTTTAGGATTATTTTCTTGATTTCTATAAAAATAATGTCATTAGAATTTTGATAGGGATTGCATTAAATATAGAAATGGTTTTGGGTAGTATAGACACCTGAATAATATTAACAATATTTGTTAACAATACTTAAGATTATTAACAATATTTGTTAAAATGTCTTACTGGACAGTTGAAAATATTTGGAAAAATAATGCCAATATTCTGTTATAAAATAACTGATTTTTTGAATTTGAATATATTTCTAGGAAAAGGTGTCTAAAAATTTACAAGTGAAAGGGATAATTTTACAGAGAATGTAGATAATAGGATGGAGTATCTGCTTGGACCTGTGGCTCTTCAGTCTTCTACAGCATGGATGAAGAAGGGCCATGTTAGTTTGGTACGTCACTGTGTTACCATTGGTATATTTCCTTTTAAAATTTATTAATGTTTATTTTTGAGAGACAGAGAGAGCATGAGCAGGAGAAGGGGAAGGGCAGAGAAAGAAGGAGACGCAGATTCCAAAGCAGGCTCCAGGTTCTGAGCTGTCAGCACAGAGCTCGAGGTGGGGCTCAGACCCATGAACCGGGAGATCATGACCCTAGCGGAAGTTGGCTGCTTAACTGACTGAGCCACCCAGGTGCTCCTCCTTTGGAACATTAACAGTTTTATTTGAATAGATGACATACTTGCATATATCTGTGAAGGTCTGATATGCTCACTTGGTTTGCAAATACCCAGGGATGTTGGTTTTAGAAGCTGCCAAAACATTCAGCCGTCACAAGGCTTTTTTTAGGTCTGTGTCAGCTTTGTATCTCAGGTGGGGTCGGTGACTGTGATTTCTAGAACTTGACAGTTGTATTTCCAATATGTGAGGAGTAGTTCTCACTGCTTTCAGTGATAAGCTTAATCTAGGAGTAACAAAACTCTTATTTTTTTTCCTCCTGGGGTCTTCAGCACTTCAACTTGTGGGACCAAGAACCATCTTTTTTAAGAAGTGAGAGAAATTGCAAGTAGATATAAACAATTTTTGAGTAACATAATCTGTGAAAACAGTTTTATTATTCAACACTTCCGAGATGTGAAAATGAAATAAACAAAACAAAACCAAAAGTACCATGACACTGAATAGTTTATAAAATAGAAGAATTATCTAAAGCCTGCAGTTTTTGGTGGCTTTAGATACTTAATATGCAGCTTAATCGGAGAGAAGGTGTGAGCAAAAGGCTTTATGCTTTATGCCATGAAAATCACCCTAAAACACTGAATTATCTGTGGCTAATCAATATACAGAATTTATCAAGTTACTTAAACTTATATTTGTAAGAAACATCTATAGAACAGTTGTTTGATTTTATTAACTTTTAATTCCTAGTAAGATATATTTTTACACATTTTAATGGAATTGAAAAGTAATTCATTATGCTTTATAATTATAAGATATTTATTGCAGGAGAAAATGTCAAACCCTAAGGTTCAGAAGTAGAAAGGTAAAAAAGAATCTTGAAAGCTCTTTTTAAGAAAGTGAAAATTAAATCAACTTACCAGTGAAATGATTTAATGTCTAGATTCAAATTTGAGGTTACTCTAAGCTTTTAATATAAATTTTAATAGTTTTATTGACTTCATATTAATCTTTTAAGATATATTAAATACCTTTTAAAAATGCTGGTTCCCTCCAATATAATTTAGATTAAATATTAGATAAAGGGTAGACATAAAATGATAAATCTTTTAAGGGAAATACACTTACTTCATATATGTTTTATATTTCCTAAGATAATCTCAAATTCATATCGATTTTCAATATAATTTGCCAGTGTTTAGCATAACACTTGGCATATGATAGTTATATCAATCTGGATTCTGGGTTGCAAGTGACAAAAACAAGGTCTGGCTAACTTATCACAAAAGAAATTTATTGGAAGTATATCGGACATCACTCACAGACTTGTTGAGAAGACTGGTGAATCAGGCTCAGAAAATGGACAGGAAACAAGGAAACATTAGTATCAAGATTCCCAGCTCTGGAACATTACAGAGTTGTCTGGTCTGGTCTCTGTAACCAAACACCATTGCTATTGAAGGTTGCCCACTGAGAATGTTTTGAAAACCATGCCTACTTCAAAGGACTGAAACTAAGTCAGGTGACTATACCCTTACTTCTAAGATTATGAAGAGACAATATCTGATTTTCTTCCATTTGCCAACTTACACACCAACCAAGACTTAAATAATGAGAGAATCTCCTCCATCAAATAAGAAGAAATATTGAGTAATGAAGAACTAAAGAAAAACAGACATCCTTCGAACATGGCATTCCAACACACACACGCGCACACACACACACACATACACACACAAAGTTGATTCTTGTTACTTGTGGTAGTTATGTTCTATAACGTCTCCTTGAACACTGAATGATTAGTGAATACTAGGCATTACTAGGCATTACACCCAGGGAAAAATACAGAATTAGGTTCCTGTGAGCCTTTGATTGCATTTTCATCAGCTGATCAATACTTCTTTTTCTTTCTGTTTATGTTTAAAGACATCCTACTTAACGTACATTGTTGATTCATTAGCATTGAACTTATGACCAACAGTACTATAACTTATGCCTGAATGGAGCTTGTCTAACACATGTATTTTCTCCTCGAGGCACACAACAGCCGCCTTGCCCTTAGGAACACTACACGGCACTTTGCCAATGTGCTTAGGGGACATTTTAAAAAGCAAAACAACCAACAAAAGCACAAAAATGTTTAAAAAATGTGGTGCTAAATAAACTGCAGGAAGGACACGTTTACAGTATGAGAGCTAAAACAAGAAGGCAGAGTGTCGCCTTGTTTAATTTCTGCTGGGAATGTGAATGTCCGGCAGCTGAAATTTTTGCTGTTCTATGCATGAGTATGATTGCAAATGACAGCAAAAGTACCAAGAACATTGATTTTGGGTTACAAATTGTAGCAAGTAGATAAATTCACAAATATGAAATCTGTGAACAAGGAAGATAGACTGCATATATATATATATGCACATATATATAATTCATATATATATATTTAGAATTGACAAGTACTACTATGACTCTGAAAAGTGTAAAGCATACACATGCATATAAGTCCTACAGTTATAGTAATGTAAGTCAGTAATCTAACATACACCAAAATTCTGTATTGGCATCAACACCTTTCAGTGTTTAAAATTCATAGTATATTTCTGTTATTAGATAAATGTCATAATGTGGGAAATTATATTTATTTTATATTTGATTGTCCAGATTAATTGCCAATACTTTGAATATCTTTTTACATCTGTGAATTTGTTTATTATTTGTGCATTTTGCTTTTACTTGGCTATGTCAAAATCTCTTAGCCATTATTCAAGTATTTAGTATAAAAAGCTAGTGGCCAAATCCTGTATAATATTTTCAGTTTTTAAATTACATTTAAAGTTAATTATCTACAGAATTAATTGCCTTCCTTTGTTTAAAGATACTTCAGATTGAATTAATTTTTTCTTTTATTTACACATCTAATGAATTGGATAGATCTCATCAGTCATGTGACTTCCTGAGTACTTGGAAAATTAAAAATATTATAACACAAATAATTCAGCCTAACTCCTTTCAACATTCCCACCTGTGGTTCCTTTCTAGACACTAGCAGAAAGAAACCACACAAAGTTGGTATGGTAAGTGCTTTCTGTACTTTAATGTTTAAACTTTTCTATCCTTCTCTTGATTCACTAACTCTTTGGTTTATGACAATGGAGATAATAACATGAAATGTAGCTTATGAAGAAACAAGGAGGAAGAGCCATCCAATCCCAAAAGCATCTGGAACATGGTTTTGGGATTGGAACCCTTGCCAGCATTAGTGATAACTACGGTAGAGATGGGTTGGAAGCGTGGTGTTAGGATTGATTTGAGGGAAAGGCTTGGATCAAAGATTCAGAATCCTTTTATGTCAACATAATGCTGATAAGGGAGACAGGACCAAAATATCACAAGGAATAGGTGCGTCTGGTAGACACCTCAGTTCTGGACTCCAAAGTCATCCAACTGAAATATATCAGAAGATATTCAACATCTAAGTAATAGGAGAATAAAAATGACTCTAGAAATTGAAGGCCGCTTGGCCTCTGCCCTATTTTATACTCTCTCCTAGAGTGGGAGGGCTCAGGTCATGAGACATCATTTTAAGCAAGAAGGAGGTCGGAAGCTTGCAGGATAAGGTCGGACATGCTAAAATAATCTTTTGGAAATAATGGGTCTACAATAAAGTCAGGTACAAATGTATGAATTTCTGAAGGAAAGTGAATTCAGCTCTTGGAAAATAATAGATAAAAATGGCAAAAACTCTAAGACTTACTATTCATATTTTCATTTATTTGAAGTAAAAGCAAATTTCATATCTAAAATAAAGATGAAATACCATAATTTATTGATTCTAAGATGCACTTAAATTTTTTTCATTTAATTTATTATAGAGAGAGAGTGAGAGAGAGCAGAGGGAGAGGGAGGGAATCCTAGGCAGGCTCCACTCTCAGTGCAGAGCCCAGTGCTAGGCTCTATCCTACAGCCTTGGGATCACAACCTGAGCTGAAATCAAGAGTCCTCCACTCAACCAACTGAGACACCCAGGTGCCCTAAGATGAACTTTTTAGTTTTTTTTTTAATTTTTAAAATTTATTTATTGTTGAGAGACAGAGAGAGACAGATCATGGGCAGGGGAGGGGCAGAGAGAGAGGGACACACAGAATCAGAAGCAGGTTCCAGGCTTTGAGCTGCCAGCGCAGAGCCTGACACAGGGCTCGAACCCATGAACTGTGAGATCATGACCTGAGCTGAAGTCAGATGTTTAACCAACTGAGCCACCCAGGCACCCCTGATGTGCTTTTTAAAATATATTTATTATCTCTGAAACCTGTGGACATCTTACAATCAGTGGTATCCTACAATTAAAATTGGATGAATCTTTTCTTCATGAAACATAAAATAAGGAGGCTTGTAACAAGTGAATTAACTTTGATCTGATTAAATATGGTAACATGTCTTAAATTTAGAGAAAGATATTTAGTAGTAAAAGTAAGATTAATAAACTATATAAAATATACATTTAAAAATAATTTTAACATGACACTAAAATTTAAACCTATATATCAGTAGACACCTGGACCCTAAAGTGGATCAACTGTCCATTATTTTGCACAAAATTTTTTATGTGTATGTGTCTGTATACTCTACTCCATAAAAAGTTTTTTGTTTTCATCAAATTCTAAGTTAGTGATCAAAAGTGAAAAACATCTTAAATAATTATAAATTACTATTTTTAATAGTTCAAATGATGATTGCATAGTTGATGAACACTTTCTAATTACTGCATTAAAATAATTCATCAGGATGCCTGGTGGCTCAGTCAGTTAAGCATCCGACTTCTGCTCAGGTCACGATCTCACAGTTCGTAGGTTCTAGCCCCATGTAGGGCTCTGTGCCTGGAGCCTGCTTCAGATTCTGTGTCTCGCCCCCTTCCCCTCTCTCTGGCCCTCTCCTCTTTGTGCTCTCTCCAAAATAAATAAATAAATAAACATTAAAAAAAAGTTGGAAGAAAAAAATGGTTCATGTAAGTAAATTTTTTGTTTTTTGATTCTTTATGACTATCCTACTATCCCATAGCTTAACAGAGATAGGTTCATTTGGTTTATAGTAGAGTCCTTCCTTTATATCCAGGAAAAAAGTAGAAAGGCTCTCTACTATCGGAGTAGAATGTATCAATGCATTACATTTTACTGTCAAGAAAACAGTGTTAACTTCCATGTTGGCACTTTAAAGAATTAAGTATAAATCCAACTTCCTAACTTTAGAATAACTTCTTAAAATTTCCAATCTGCTCTTTTTCTAAAATTTACACAATGGGAAGAAGAATGTCCGCTGAAATTCAACTATATTCACAGTCTTATTTTAGAAGGAAAAGTAGAATTTTTTTAAAAGATGAATTTTTAAACATGGAAATTCAGAATAATAGATGTTTGATGATGAAGATTAAAGCCCAGGCTGCTGTGGAGAGGGGACAAGAGAGAAATATTTTGTATTCAAAGCAATAATACAACATATGAGCTGTCCTTTGTCTATTAGTGACTCAAGAGAGAAAACTGGTTTGCTCCAAAGATTCAATGCAAGAAGCAAAGAGGAAAAGATGACCCTAAAAGGGGAACAAGAATGTGAGAAATTAGGGGGCCATGTGGGGAGTTCAATTGGTTAAACATCTAACTCTTGATTTCGGCTCAGATTGTGATCTCATCATTGGTGAGTTTGAGCCCTGTGTCAGCCTCTGAGCTGACAGTGCAGAGCCTGCTTGGGATTCTCTCTCTCTCTCTCTCTCTCTCTCTCTCTCTCTCTCTCTCTGTCTCTGTCCCTCCCCTACTTGAGTTATTTCTCACTCTCTCAAAAGTAAAAGAATAAACATTAAAAAAATTCTTTAATGTGAGAAATTGGGGAACAAATAAAATAAAGAGATTTTTTGTGGCAAGATGGGTAGGGATTTAAAAATAATAACGGCTGTCATTAAATTTGTATTTTTTATTTTTTGTGCTGCAGTAATTATGCTCCAGCATACTATGGATTTGGTAGAAGATTTGCACAATGGCATGGTATTAGTTGTGCCTTAGGAAGTGAAATAGAAGCAGAACAGACATGTTTGAGAACTCAGCCTTTGTAGCCAGGCTTACTTTGGTTCAAATCCTGGCTCCAATAATACAACTACCAACCTCTTTGTGCTTCATTTACCTAAACCCCAAGGTGGGAGTAAAGTGTACTTAATCCATAGAGTTGTAGTCAGGATTAAATCAATTAATGCATGTAAAATTCTTATACCACTGTTAGGCATATAGTAAAAATTAAACAAAAGGTTTGGGGTAAAATGACACATAGAAAACCCAAGAAGCTTGTGGCAGCATGGGGTCTTACTGAGTAATTGAAAACTGAGTCAGGAGCAGGGCTTTAAACAAAGTATCTGGACAAGTCTGTGTGCTCCTTTGTGACACTTTCATATGGGATCTCAGGAAAGTTCAAAAATAGCAGGAGTAGGGACGAACCTGTTTCAGTTTCATGGAATGGAGGCTTGAGTTGATTTTGTGAAGATATTAATAAAGGGTAACTCTGAAGGCTGCAGGACATTGGGGTATTCTGGTTCATATATGCAACATAGAAAGTGAAATTTTCCAGTTATCTCCCTCCTCAGAAAGAATTTCTGTTAATAACACAATGTATAGAATATACTTTATTTCATAGTCTTAATAACATTATTTTGCTTTTAAATGAAGAAAAATACATGTTCAGTAATCACTTTCATTTCCGTGAATTGACCAGCATGAAACAATTCATTGTTTCCATTTTCATTGTTCTCAAAAGAAGGTGCTATTCTGAAAATTGGGAGACATAGGCCTTTCAGCTTTCACTTGTGCTATCCTATGCAAATGACTTTATATCTCAGGGTTCAATGCCATCATAGTAAAAATGAAAATATTTAGCTAAATCATCTCTAAAGTGCTTTCCAGTTCTAAATTTGTATAATTTAAAGTATTCAATAGCCACATGGTTGATTGTTATAACCAGTCACAAACCAGTCATAATGTTAAAATTAGTAATGGCAATGGAAAAGGATGCAGGTAGATCTATAACCTAAGTGGCGGCCTTTGGGGTTTGGGGAGGGGAGGAAGATAAAAGGATGGCTAGAGATTACTAGACAAGGCAGTAATTTTTGGAATTTTTGTTTCCAGTCTCCTGAAGGTTTTGCTTTAATTATCCTCTTTACCACTCAATCTTCAATTGTCACAACAATTGCTAGAAGTAGATGGTTTTTTTTAGAATGAGTAGCACATAAATCAGTGATTTAATGATTGGGATTTAAATGATCAGGTTCATGAGGTGTCTGGGTGGTTCAGCCTGTTAAGTGTCTGACTTCAGCTCAGGTCATGATCTCACAGTTCATGAGTTTGAGCCCCACATCAGGCTCTCTGCTGTCAGCACAGAGCCAGCTTCAGATCCTCTGTCTGCACATCCCCTGCTTGCATTCTGTCTCTCTCAAAATAAATAAACATTAAAAAAATAGGTTTGTTTCTCACATTCAGACTAGTAAACCAGAGCCACTTTGGGGAATATCGTGGGGAATTAGCATTGGAAGAGCTCATGGGAAGTCAATAACTGAATGGGGGTTATAGACCCATTGGTGGGGTGGCAAGGTTGGCATGAAGAGAGGAGGGAGTTAATAGATAAGGCTGGAGACTTTTGAGTTCTTCAGATTCCGTGAAAGCTGGTCCCCAATGAAAGTTCCAAAGGAAACTAAGTTAATTCAAAATGTAGATGCTCTAGCCTGAGACGCTTTGAATTTATTTATTCAGCTCGAGGCATTTTCTCTCTCTCTATGTTATTTTAGGATTATGAGGCCAGATGTTTCTTGTGCAGGATGCGGGCAGTGAAATTCTTCTCATATTTACCTTTTGATTTTTATCTGGGAGGCTTTGACTGGATGTCACATGACTGAGATTAAAAGAAATAAACAATCTAACTTTTTAAACTTAAAATTTAATAACTCCCCTCACACTGATATGGTTATCAATCTTAGTATCATTGAGAGTAGTAGGCAGTTTTCTCAATTTTTGTTGATTCTATCTTGTCTGCAATCATACCCTGTGAAATAAAATTAAAAATATATAATTACAGTCCTCTTGGTAGGCTGTTGACTATTTTGAGTTAAAAAGCATTCGGTGCTGGCAGCAGAAACACAGCAGCAGTGGTCTAATTTCCTCTAATCCACTAGGTGCCTGCCTAATTGCAGCCTTCCATTTACTAGCTCTTTGGCTGTATTCCATCTTTGCCTGTATATTTTTTTTTCGTTCAGTTTATCATTCATTTCTATTTCATCAAGTAACATATAATACAGATTGTGCCTGTCCTGCTCCCTGGCTTGCACACATTCAGTGGAATCATTTCTATATTTTGTTGTAGAGTTGATTTTGACTTTTTTTTCTGTTCACTCAGAAGAAAGACGTTTATAATGAAGTTTAATCTTTAACAGCTTTTTTAAAAATGTCAGAATATTATGGGAAATAAGAGAACCATTTAAAAATCTTTTCAACTGTCAAATTGATAAGGAAGCTGGCAGATACAGGGCAGAAAATAAAGAGATGTTGGTGGAAGAGTTTGGCTGCTGTATAATGTATTTTGTTAATTATTTTCAATGAAAGAAGCCTCTTAGACTAGTTTTCAAAACTGTTCTCTTGTATATACATGCAGATCATACTTCTTCAAATAACCAACTACTGAATGGAGTCAATAAATGAAAAATTTAATAATTCAATATGCAATTATTATTTATGGAAGTACTTATTGATTATGTAGATTTAATTATGTGCATATAAAATATATGGAAATTTTGTACAGCTAAAATATATTTTGGTCACAATTGTACATGATATATAATAGCATTCAATAGAATATTGGGTCTGTTTATAGTGAATTTATTCAATTTACTTAACTGTAATATACATGAAGGCAGGGACATTGTCTAATCTTTGCAGTGCTGAATTTTGACACTAAATATACTATATGGCACAAAGTGAATTCTCAATAATATTTGAAATACAGGGATATAAAGATTTAAATGATATTTTTTCCTATGGCAGGCATAAAGAGATATACACCTACAGATTTAACAACATTACACCACAGACATACATAATGAAGTTTGGCTAAGTGTAAAATGAGTTTAACCTTGTGAAGACTGTTGTCAGGTGTTATGAGAACACAAATTCAGGAGGCTACAGAGAGGCAGAGACAAGGAAAGCCCATCTAGAAGTTTAGCATACAAATATTATTTTTAGATTAAAAAATAAAATACAAATCCTAGGGGTTTTTTTAAGGTTAAAAATAAAGGATGGTAAGGAGGCAAGAGGAGGGATCATGAATGGGAAGGGGAACCAAGGATCACTTTAGGATGGTGAATGTGTTTTATAACTTGATGGTTACATACCTATATACGTTTGCCAAAATGCATTAAAGAATGCACCTAAAATGGGTGCTTTGTGCTGTTTGTCAGTTATATTCAATATGGTTGATTTAAAAAATGTTCCCAAGTAAGCAAGCAAATAAAATAAAATAAAATAAAATAAAATAAAATAAAATGAAGCCGATACACTGCCTTTTTAAAAGGGTTAGCCAGAGAAATATTTTACAACCTGACTGAAAGCTTGATCTGGAAATAATTTATCAACTTGGAATTTGTTGACCAAAAAATAAAAAAAATCAATGACTCTGTTATTTTCATTTTATTCATTCTTTCGTCATATCTGGCTATTAACCACTGAAAAAGCAATGCCTAGAAAATATTATAGACCAGGGGCACCTGGGTGGGTCAGTCGATTAAGTGTCCGGCTTCGGCTTAGGTGGTGATCTCATGGTTCATGGGTTTGAGCCCTGCGTCAGGCTCTGTGCTGACCACTCGGATTCTGAGTCTCCCTCTCTCTTTGACCCTCCACTGCTCATGCTCTCTCTCTCTCTTTCTCTCAAAAATAAATTTAAAAAAAAACATTAAAAAATTAAAAAAAGAAAATATTATAGACCAGAAAAAAGCAAGAAATCTCCCTAAGTTCTTTAATTACTACAAAGGAATGGATTAGAAATTAGTGCCATTCAATATATCTCATTGCATTTCTGGACAAACACCTTTTTGTAATGACATCAAAATTCTTTTTTGATAGAGTTTTGTATCTTTAATTTTGTGGTCTCTGTTCACTTTTATTCAGTAAGCAAATGAGATGTGCCTCATTTGTTGGGACTAGCTTCAGATTTGGCAATGCTTTGAGGGTCTGTATCATAAAGTTCTGTCTGACTTCAAATTATATGATTCTTTAAGCTTCCCCACTGGAATGCAGGCAATGTTCTAACTTTAGTGCTTAGCAATGAAGTCATCATGTCATATGCTGTAAATAAATAGCATAAATAAATGAATTACTCTTTTCAGTGGATTTTTTGAACTTCCTTTGAAAGAAAGCTAGATCAGACAATTTGAGTTTGTTTTTTTTTTTTTTTTTTTACCACTATCTTCTGCCAGAAAGGATGTGAGATGTCCTTATTTGATTTTTTGTCTTGTATCTTCACTTGGGATGACAATTCTATTTGCATCTAGGATCTATATGTTGTGATGATTAGTTTTTTATATTTAGTGGGTATCTACCACATTTCAGACACTTCTTTTCATATTTGGGGTATTTTCTTCCTTATAAGTCCTGTCTTCTCGAGGAAAATACTAGGTATTGACTTTCTCAGCCTCCCTTGCAACTTAGATCATGGAATTAGAAGGCTCTGCCAATTAGATGCATCTATTTGAGTCTCATTTGGAAGAAGAGCTACCATTACGTATAAGGTGTTACTTGATGTAGCAAGTCGTAAATTTGGGCATGCATAGGAAGTCTCCACATTAATTTATTCCTATGATCTCATTAGAAGTTCCCAATGAGTAATTAACAGAGAAGAAAAAAGCTGAACTTGCTTTGGTTTATAGCCCATCCTGCATGGTGTATAAGAAATTTGGACTTCCACAGTGTTAGAATAGTACTCAGGGATGTTCCTAAGAGACAGTGGAGAATTAATATCTTAAAGGCAAGAATTTTGAGCAATACTTTTCATTGCCCACTTAGAAGGAAATAAGACCTGAAGTACCTTTTATATCCATTCATTGATATTGATTAATAATTCAGCATGGATTTAAACTCAGAAGAAATGAGAATGGAGGGCTGCTGACAAGGCACGTTAAGGAAGAGCTATTTAGATGGAGAACAAAATGTACCTAGAATGTGAGATTATTTGTTACCTGCATGAATGATAAGCTGAAGGCTCTCACTGTGAAGGAGATGATTAATATTCAGATACAAAAGATGACCTTGCTAATAAAGGTCAGTAATTATGCCAATACTGAATGGTCCCATTCTTGCTTTCAGTGAGGAGGATATATACCAAATCAACATGTCCTTCCCTTAACACGATCTAATCATTTACTGATTATATTACATTTACAGTTTGCCAGAGGTAGAAGTCTCAGGGAGCAAAATCCTTAACCCTCATATAGACACCATCTATACTCAGTGGTAGATGTGTGATAACTTACTTATCATGAATTAGGCAGTGATTTGGCCTCACTGAAATAAATTACTATTTTGGATTTGGATATTTAAAATTATTATCTTTTTTCCAGGAGTAATATCTGGATTTCAATTGAATTGAATGTCTTGTCTGCCTTTATGATAGCCCATGCACCAGTGCTTCTAACCAAGAAACTAATTTTACAGGGACAGAATTACAGCTTAGGAGTATCAGACATACTACATTTAGAGGTCCAGCTATGTACTTCTACAGTCAAAAGCGGTTGGTCTTGATAGATGTGTAAAAGATTACTTAATACACATTATAGTGCCAATCTTATGACATGACTGTTATGTCATCTTGTAAAATGTGGTATATGTTATGTGCCACTAAATAGTATATGCTGCTTTCACCTCTACTTTTACTCCTTAGGACCCACTGACAAAAATTGTGATTCATGGCTCATGGCCTTGTTGGTTTGGAAGTCTTAGCATACAAGTGAACAATGCTTCTCCCTGATACTTACCTACATTTTTATAGAATTAGAAGCTGGAAGTCCTTCATTATCATGAGAAACTTCTTGTGGATTGACCAGAAATGGGAGTTAGAATGTTGCTAGGATGATTGATTCTGATTATCAAAGATAACAAGGGACTAAAAAATGGGTATAGGAATAAATATTGAAAATATAGGAGATATTTTGGTCTTCATAGTACTATTATTATCTAGTGGTATAGCAAATGGAAGACTACCATAGAAAGGAACACACAAGAAGGACCACCAAGGCTTCTTTCTATATTTAAGAAGTTCAACTTGTTTTACCCTGACAAATCAGAACCTTGAACACCTGAGGAATGGTTTGAAAGAAATAAAAAACCTTAAATATATAATGAAAAAGCAAATCAAAACTTGACATAATAAACATTTCCAGAAATGGAGAATATAGAGTCTATTCATATTCCCTGCAGCATCTTACACATATTTACATACCTTCATATATTTTTCTTCTTTGTTTACCCCTATTAACTTATATTTACATAGCTATATTTTATAATTTAGTTCACAAGTTAGGAAACATGAAGATGGCATTATTATACATGTAGAAGAGGCATGACTATCATCTAGCTTCTCTCTCTGATTTGGAATCGGGTGCTGAAGCCTATGAGACATTGAATGTGCCACTCATTGAGAATGAGGGCACCTGTATTTTATATGCATGAAGAATATTTGCAATAATCCAGATGGCGTATTTCATTGTTTTAAATTTAAATGTGCAAGAAAAATAGCTGGTGATTCTGGGAGGTCAAGAAATGGATAGTATTCCTTTCACCTTTCCCAGGTTCTCTTATAACTAAAATATAGCTATGTGATATAAATGCTACCAGACACACTGTTTAAGATTGCTGTTTGTAAGAGAGTGACATAAAGAGGGAGGCACTCATAGGATCTTTCTGGAGATTGTGGCAAAGCCTATTGAAGAGATTTCAGTTTCTTGGAGTCTAAGTTGCAGAGGCCCTAATGTCTGTGTCCATGATCAGTCTCTACTATTTTTCTGGAAAATGTCTCTAACTCTGTAGCTTCTGAGCATGATTCCAGAGAATCTAGGGACCACTTACTCACTAGTACATTCATCTTCTATCAAACCTGCCTGAATGGGTTCTATCGTTTGTGTCCTGACTGAAGTACACATACAAGTGTATGGCATACACATGTGTCGTGTATCCTGTGCATGCATGTGTGCACATACTTTCAGACACATACACAATACAAATTTTCCTTCACATGTGTCTATTTATCTATAATATGTTCCCTAAACATAATGGAATTCAAAGGACAAATACTGGGAAGAACTGTTCATATATACATGTATCTATATGTTTATGTATGACATAGAATTAGTTCAATTAGAATAGTCTTCATTTTTAGAACTTTTAGTGTGTAAGTTTTAGAGCATCTTTCATTCTTATGTTTATTTGATGAAATAAATTATTTATTTTTCATGTATCCTTATTGTAGAATAAGATAGATTATGAGAGTCTCAATGTCACCCAATTGCAACTTTTGAAATAATGCTGTAGTAGTTTTAATTTCAAGGTATTTCTACTCTTATAAATATAATAGCAAGAGAATATGCACAATTCACTAAATAATATGAAAGAGTACACAGCACATGCATGATTTTTAGAACATTATTTAAAATAATTATAACAATTTTTAATAGTTTGAGGTTACTAACTATTTTTTGTTCAGGGATCTGGAAAGTCCTGGCACTTATGAAAATTTGTTTTTATATTCCAATCATGCATCTATATTTTATTAAAGTAAATTTATGCTTTTAAAAATATGCTTTTAGTTACAGCTCTTTTAGAATTTGTCTAGCAGGTTTTCCGGTTTTTACCAGAAGAATCCCCCCCAAAATAAATAAAAATATGCTTTTAAAAATGTTTGCTATGACTTCTACTCATTGCTAATCAGGCCTGTTAGTAACTGAGCTGAACATATTTTGACTGAATTTGCCAGCACCTAAGCTAGTTTATTTTTAACTATTTAAACAACTAGGTCATGTTAGAACTAATCTTTTCATTGGTCAGATGGCCCAGGTTTTAACAACTGGCCGTTTTGCAGTGTGGTGCTTGTCTCTGAATGACCAGGTTCTCATTTAGGATCCTTTCCTTCTTTAGCATTTATTAGGTTCTCACACTTGAGTTAAGAATCTTGAGTTAAGGCATAAGGCTTGTGTAGATTTATAAGCTTAAATCAGTATTGCATTTTTCTGCTAGTTCAGGGTTGAATCTATTCATAAAAGGGGAGAAAACCCCAAAACAATCGAGAGACCTTCCCAGATGTCTACCCTTCAGGCCTCTTGCCATGCAAATATTTCTTATGGGATTTCTGCCTTTATTTCCTTTGCTTTCTAGTGCTTTCTTTCATTCAAGTATTTGAAGAGAGAGTCCTTAAAATAAACAGACCAAAGGTATCATGTCTTAGGTAGATAGATCCAAGAGCTCACTTGTGATGTTTTCAGGGCATCCAGAGCAAAACAATAACTGAGCCTTGAGGAATTTGGGGAGGCATAGGGGCCTGGAAATGATCCAGCTATTCTCACCAGGGTTTTTGTACACTCATGTCTTCAACAGGGATTACATACGAAAGAAAAGTAGTTCTCTGCTCACTGGCTGCTCAACAAGTCAAGCACGAAATCTCCCAGTCTCTCATATTTGTGGATTTTAATTGACGGGGCTGGTATACAGATAAAGACACTTTGGCACAAATGACATGTGTTGGCATTTAAATGAGAGTGGCAATTTTAATTTTATCATCATTCTAAATTAGGAAGAAAAAAATTAAAGAAGAAAAATGCTGTTGTTTTGTCAAACAAAAAGTTGCTTTTTTTTTAAATTTGGTTTCCAGGAATAAAGATAAAAAATAATTAAAACAAAACTTGCCTATGTCCTTTTAAAGCAGTTGGTTAATAAGTTCTGGCTTACCATTTCAATCTGGAATTTCCCTAGACTATCCCATTTATGATAGAGGCTGGATTTTACAGTGAGGTTTTATGTGCCTGGTCTACATTTGAAAGCCCAGCCCTGTTGTTTAGGGCCAGAAATGGACACAATTTAATTCTGTTTATTATAGAAATCAAGTGCTTTTGGAGAGAGACTTGTGAGCAGCTGTTTAATATTGTCTTTCTGCTAATATAGAGGTTCATTTCTCTTGCCCTCTGAGGAAAAAGTAGTTCATGCGATTTCTGGAGGCTCTTTTCTACAGAAAAGGTCTGCTGCCAGGATTTAGCAGCAAAAAAGATTAGCTGTTAATTGGTGGGGCTGGCTGTCTCTGACAGGTGTCTGTTTAAGGCCTATAGACCAGTAGGATTTCTAGGGATTCTGTAAAGAACACATCAGTAATCAAAATAGAAAACGAAAACATTTTGTTCTAAAATTTCCCAGCGACTTTTAAAATCTTTTTTAGCTCAATTCAATATGAAGAAAGTTTTTGGAATTATTCTGGACAAGGATTATCTGCCTTCCTTAAAGGCTATTTAGTAGTTAAGGGAATTAAAACAAAAATTTTTTGAAAACAATAAAGTTAAAATAATTGAGCAAATTTTAAGATGAGATGATGGTTTTAATAATTGTGCTTATGATGATAAGTAAATGAAACCCACAGTCTTTTAAAGCAGGGCCTTGAGCATCACATTTGATATATGCTGCAATGATGTAAAGGAGAAATCTTGGACTTCCTGGAAAATCAAAATGTCTTTAGTTCTTAGGTCATTTCTTTTCTTTTCTTTTCTTGGTATTGATATGCGTAAACATGTACCTCTAGGATGAATAAGACATTCTCCTGTTCTCTCAAGGGCCAGTTCTGGCTCTATATTCACCATATTAAATCTCAGGGTCCTTTTCTGTTAGTGTTAAGAGAGGGACAGCCAACTGTATCTAAGAATTCTCGTGTGGAATTTATGATTATACAAATTATATGTGAACTACTTTGACAGTTGGAATAACATTGAGGAATTATTAAATGGAGTAGGATTTGTCCTACACATAAATTTGGGGCCAAATATCCACTTAAAATACGTCTGGAGAGCATACCCTGGTGGATTTCTAAAAGCATGAGTAGTCCTATAGGTAGAGTAGTTTTCTGCATTAAGACCACATGGGGCAAATGGCACCTGACTCGCTCAGTTGGAAGAACATGCAGCTCTTGATCTCTGGTTCATGAGGTTGACCCCATGTCTGGGGTAGAGACTCAAAATAAAAAATAAAATAAGATGGTTAAAGTGTCAAAGGTTATGTGTACTTTATCCCAATTAAAAAAAAAAACAATGTAAAAGACTACTTAGGGTGAGATTATTTCTCTCTGTGTTCCTTGATTATTTTTGTTGTTGTTTGATATCATTTTGAAATTTTTAGTTTGGATTTCTTAAGTCATTGCCTTTTTTGGGGGGGAAAAGGGGGACTGACCTTAACATTTATTGCAGAAATACCACATTTTGGCTGAGTTGTATAAAATGATTCAGAAACAAATTGTTTAAGAGTCAGAGCGTTTGCCACCTGCCCACCTAAGAAGTTGAATTATTAGAGGACAATTTTAATTCTTATTTTTAATGTTTATTTATTAATTTGAGAGAGAGAGAGAGAGAGCACATGAACACATTAGCAGGGGAGGGGCGGTGGCGGGGACAGAGAATCTGAAACAGTCTCCATGCTATCAGTGCAAAGCATGATGTGGGGCTTGAACTCGCAAGCCGTGAGATCATGACCTGAGCTGAAGTCAGATGCTCAACGGACTGAGCCACCCAGGTGCCCCGATTTTATTTCTTTCACACCCTGTAAATCTGTATTTCAGAATGACCCTTATTTAGTTTCTAGCTCAAATAAGGACTATCCCCTAATAAGGTGGAAATCAAAATATACAGGATGACACCTTGAAAACGTGATTTGTGACGAGACTTTGAAATAAGAGACAATCCTTAGATAGACACTTATATTCTTTATGGTTGAAACAGATTTTTAATAAGAGATTTTAATCCCTGAGAAGTTTTGACTCTCAAGGAAGCATGTAACCTCAATTTCTTGGAAGCAAGGATTTTAAATTTTTTATTTTTTGTGATTTTTATTTATTTTTGAGAAACAGAAAGAGACAGTGCGACCAGGGGAGGGTCAGAGAGAGAGGGACACTCAGAATCTGAAGCAGGCTCCAGGCTCTGAGCTAGCTGTCAGCACAGAGCTGATGCAGGGCTTGAACCCACAAACTGTGAGATCATGACCTGAGCTGAAGTCAGACGCTTAACCGACTGAGACACTCAGATGACCCAGAAGCAAGGATTTTAGAGAAAAAGGGAGAAAAAAATTTGAAGACTGGATGACTGTGGTGCTGCCATTTCTACCCTGGACTATTTATTAGAGAGAGTTACAGGTTTGGTTTTTTTTCTTTTTCTTTTTTTTTTTTTTTAACGTGTAATTCTGTAAGCCTTGTTTATGTTGTTATATAAAGATGAACCTAATACTAACTGATACATTGATCCAATAAGTTGGGGTGGACAAACTGCAGAAATCTCTCTCTTTCCTTCCCTCCTTCTCTTGGTCCCTCCCTCCCTCCCCCTCTCCTAAGGGTTGAGAAGTGGGATGTCATAAGCCTACGTTTGCCAAATACACTTGGAATAATAGGAAATAAAGTTTAACTTCAAGTTGTAGGCTCGGCCTTCACACATGTATTCTCCACCGCATAGTTATTTTAACAATATTTATCATAAGTGCACAGTCTCACAGCATTCTTTGTAGCCAAGGCTAAACTGATGATGAATGAAATAATATGAGAAAACAAAACGATATGGAGTGATGATAAAAAATATTTCCTCTCTCTCTTCCCTCTAGGTAATGGTAGAGTTTACAGAGTTCATACAGGGACCGGGAGCACTTCTTTGGCTTTTCGAAGGTCATGTTATTCTTGCATGTGTTTTAAAATGAAATCATTAGATAGTAACATGTAGTTAAGCTGTAGAGTACTATTTGAGAAGAGAGGGAAATGAAATTTATATCCTGCATTTGCAGACATGTTGTTCTCACTTGAATGGAGATCAGAATTAAATTAGCTGTGGGGCACCTAGGTGTCTCAGTTGGTTAAGTGTCTAACTCTTGGTTACATGCTCTCAGGAAGGTGAGTTCAAGCCCTTCGTTGGGCTCTGAGCTGATAGCATGGAGTCTACTTGGGATTTTCCCTCCTTCCATCTCTCTCTCTGCCCCTCCCATGCTTTCCCTCTCTCTCACTCAAAAAAACCTTATTAAAACGTTTTATAACAAAGGGAGTAAATTAGCTGATGTCTTTTAAAAGACAGTATGATTTCTGTTTTCAAAAATTTTGTAATCTTTGACCAAACAGATCTTTATCAGCCTATATGAAGACTGGTATTCCTAATCTATCTATCTATCATCTATCTATCTATCTATCTATCTATCTATCTATCTATCTATCTATATCTATAAATACATAGATATAGACATATACATAAATATATATAATATACATCTATAAATATATACATACATATAATACCACCAGAGTATATTTCTGTATATATACATTTGGATTGTAAATAGGGAATGATGATTTTTCCCTTTCTCTCTGTCTGTCTCTCTCTCTCTCTTTACTGTACATAAGGAAATTGGTGGTTTTCTTTACTTGGCTGAGGTTTTTTTCTTTCTTTTTTCTTCTTTTTTTTCAACTTGGCTGTTTTAATCTGCTTTCACAATTTAATTTAGGAGGAAGCCATCACCTGAACCATTCACTTTTTTTTTTTCATTCTCTTGAACTGCCACATGGGAATGCATTTAAAACAACATGAACTTTATGCATGAGCATGATCCAACTTTAGTCTTGTCCAGTATTTCACAAAAATGTGGGTAATTTTCATCAATTACTTTTACATATGTTTCTAGTCCTCTGTTATGGTTATATGAAGAGGCAAAATTTGTGGAAATAGTACCAGACAGTGATCCTGTTTTAATACGATTTCCAGTCTAATTATATGTGCTCCGAAGGTTCAAATAACATTTGGGTCAACTGCCAAATTTTTTGGGTACTTAGCTGAACTGAACTTCTGAACTTCTGAACAGGTTCACTTTTCAGGGTTTGAAAGATCCTTTAAGAGAAAACAAATCCCTTGGTCTGGTCAGGAGTTATTTAATTTTTTTTTTTTTTTTTACAGTCTGGCTTGTTACATCTGACCTGTATATACCTTTCCTGTGTAGTTTACTCGTTAGGAAGTGGAATCATTACTTTAAAAAAACACAGGGTATTTTTTCCAAGGTGGTGAATGCATATTTTGACTTGTGTCCAGTTATGTTCAAATTCAGAAAAAAAAAACAATGTCCTCTTTTATGTTTGTAGTTTACATTAAGTTTATGGCCAGATGATGTCACTTCTGATTATAAAAGACAATGTTTTCCAATTAATAATAACCAACCTTTACACAAATTTTATAATGCAGTCCCAATTTTTAAAAATACATATGTGATCCTGACTACTCCCTCTGAAATTTCTTATGAATCTCATTTTTTAGGAAAAGAACAAGTCTTGGAAGTTTAATGACTGGGCGAGCATCTGAGTTCTTGAACTGAGATCTTCTGACTTTAGGTTCATTAGTCAGTCTGCTATACCACACACAGCTACCTCTAACCTCATGTGAGTAGCCTTTTTCAAGTGACAGAAGAAAACATAATGAGTAATATGAAAAAGCTAAATTTTACCTGCAAGCTATCAAGTGAAGTACCTTAAGTCGAGGTAGAAACCAAGGTACCTAAGCCACATGTAAGTTGGAGCTATGGGAGAACAGAAGAGTCCAGCTCAAGGGACGTGCACACAAGAGACAGGAAGAGTGGTCCTGGTTTCTCATTATCCAGCTTTAGTCTGTGGCCAAACTGAATTATGAGGCTTCTCTCTAAAGTATTTTTTTTTTAAAGAAATGAGAATAAAAAAATCTGGGGGTGCCTGGGTGGCTTAGTCGGTTAAGCACCTGACCTCAGCTTAGGTCACAGTCTCATGGTTTATAAGTTTGAGCCCTGAGTCAGACTCTGTGCTGACAGCTCAGAGCCTGGAGCCTGCTTTGGATACTGTGTCCCACTCTCATTCTGTCCCTGCCAGCTTGCACTTCATCTCTCTGTCTCTAAAAAAATAAATAAACATTAAAAAAATCTGATGCACTAAAGGAACTGACAGACTCAAAGGCATTTTAATTTTGCCTTAATTCTTAGAAGGTAGAAAAATAACTATTTCTTTGCATCAATGTCTCCACATTAAAAAAAAAAAAGGTAAATTCTAACCTATTTGAATGGTTTAAGCCAGATCTAAAAAATAACCATTCAAATTCTATCATAGATCCAGTTAATATATTCCTATGAATTGCGGCAATCATTTGAAAAATATCTCTGGTTGAAATCAACTATTTAAGAGTCTCCAAATACTAAGTTCCCTGAGGATCCTACTGAAATGATAGAAAACCCTTATAAGCAACAAACAGCAATACTGTCATTGGAAATCAAGAAAAGGTTAGCAAGCACAACAAAAGGGTAAGGAATTCTTAGAGAATAGAAATCAATTGATAAAGCTGAAGAATAAGAAGAGAAAACTGTAGTGCTTGGTACTAGACAGAAGCATAGATCTTCTGTAGGAACTCCAAGGTCAGAGTCAACATGTAAAAGTGAGTGTGGGCCAGGGAGCAATCATTAAAGAATGGCCTCTTTCTTTCTTGTGTAAATAATTAGGCTGGCAGCAATGACTTTTACCCTTAGGCTCCAGCCAGGGAACTGCTCTAAGAAAGAGTTTGCAAGTGGCCTCAGGGGTGAGTTCATTGAGTTCTGAGAGAGAAGCACGGTGAAATTTGAAGTAAACATAGATTTGAACCGTGGATGTAGCAAAAAGATATCCCTCCCTAAAAACAAAACAAAACAAAACAAAAAACAAACCCCAAACTCCCTATACACTTTACTGAAGTTGTAGAATATTGCTGGAAGGCAGGAGTGGGGGTGGGGGCTGGAGAAGTTTCCAGATGTCTTAGTGGCTTTCTATTATATACCCTAATGGCAAAACTATCACTTGGCCCTGCCCAATAACTTAAAACTATCAGTTAGTGTCCTCTATTCAAGGAATGTGGCCTATTGGTTGGGGGAGGGGGTTCTCTCTCTATATTTTTCTCTTTCTTTATCACTTTCTCTCTGTCTCATCATCTATACACAGAGGACAGCCAACAACAGGCCATCTACATTAATTACCTACTACAGACTTCCTTCAAAATAGGAACTGACTCCATGTCTAGTAAGTACATTAAACAAGGAGAATTCATGGAGTATAATCATAAATGCAAATTTGTTTTCATCTTCCACTGTTTTTTTTTTTTTTTTTTTTTTTTTTAATCAGCCTGGTCAAGCAGGAGAGACTTCCCTTACTTTGTGAAGAAAATGCATGACTTTTCATGCTTCATGGATAGAAGTATTTTGGTTGGTGTCAATAGCAAACCAAGTTTGGGTTCATGGCCTTAGTTAAAGTCTCTGGTTTGCTACAGTAACTGACACTTCAGTATTCATTCAAACCTAAGACTTTTCCCAGATCCCTCAGCTTCTGTGGATGGGCTGCCTGTTTTTTGGGAAGAGGTTATTCTGATTCTTTTTTTCTTTCTGTCTCATTTCTTTCCCTACTGATAAGCTTTTCTTTCCGACCCTAAAGCTTTGAGAGGAAAAAAAATAAAGGGAAAATATTACTGATTTCAGAAGGTTTTTGTGAGAAACTAAATAATATACCATACTTAATAGAATCTAAGATGCTGTGATTGTAAAACTGTATTTATATGATGTACCACTAAGAAAGAGAAAACAAATGTTGCCCTTAAAATGCACAATACTACTTTAAATCACTTTTCTATTTTGTAATTTTTGAAATAACTTTTACATTTACTTATATCCAGTGTTTCGACCCTTCTAATATATAAATAACAAAGCTAGAAGAGATATAAATTTATTAATGTAGTTCTAAATTGTTTTTGCATTCTGTCTAATGTGTTGGAATCACTTTCTGTCATTAACGTCTGTGTGTTTCTACATGCTTTCCTTTTTTATGCCATGAACATCATTAGTGATAGCGCATTTCTTAAAAGAATGTTCCATTACTGTTTATGGAATTTTCTTCCAAGTGGCTGACTCTCTTCTTACAAGTTTTGATGAAGGTGTCATTTAAATTTTATCAGAAGGTTAAGAAAAGTGTTTTAGACAAACAGGCAATCAGCATATGATTAATATCACTCATCATCAGGGAAATACAAATTGAAACCATGATGAGTGCCCCTCACCTCTGTCAAAATGACTAAAAATAACACAAGTAACAACAGGTGTTGGTGAGGATGTGAAGGGAGAACCCTGTCCCACTGTTGGTGGGAATACCAGCTGGTGTAACCACTCTGGAGAACAGAACCTTACAATCCAGCAACTGCACTATTAGGTATTCACCCAAAGGACACAAAAATACAGATTCAAAGGGTTTCATACATCCAGATGTTTATAGTAGCATTATCAACAATGGCCAAACTACAGAGAGAGCCAAAATGTCCATTGGCTGATGAGTGGTGAAGATGTAGATATACACAAAATGGAATATTACACAGCCTTCAAAATGAATGAAATATTGTCATTTGCAATGATGTGGATAGAGGTAGAGTGCATTATGCTAAGCGAAATAAGACAGTCAGAGAAAGACAAGTACCATATGATTTCACCCATATGTGGAATTTAAGAAACAAAACAGATGAACACATGGGAAAGGGGAAAAGAGGAAGGAGACAAACAAACTACAAGAGACTCCTAATGATAGAAAATAAGCTGAGGGTTGATGGATAGAAATGGGTGGGACATGGGCTAACTGGGTGATGGGTATTAAAAAGCAGACTGAGGAGCCTGGGTGGCTCAATCGATTAAGCATCTGACTTTTGATTTCAGCTCAGTTCATGATCTCACAGTTGGTGGGTTCGAGCCCCTTATAGGCCTCTGTGCTGATAGCACAGAACATGCTTGGGATTTTCTCTTTCTCTCTCTCTCTCTCCCTCTCTCTCTACCCCTCTCCTCTCTCTCTCAAAATAAATAAACTTAAGGAAAAAAAAGAAGTGAGGAGGAGGAATTGAGCTATTTAAAAAGAGGAGAACTTGTTGTAATAAACACTGGGAGTTGTATGTAAGTGATAAATCACTGAATTCTACTCCTGAAATGAATATTGAACTGTATATTATCTAATTAAAATTAAAATTAAAATAAATAAAAAATAAATAAATGGAAACATTATATAAATTTAAAAAGTAGAATTATACTTGTAGACATACCTCTGTGATTCATCTTTCATCAACACCTTGGTAAAGATAAAACTGCCTTGTTTCATTCTGATCCTAGTTACATAGAGACGGTCTCCCCTGGTTCATTCTTACCTTAGTGTTTCATGTTTTCCTCCACATTCATGGCTTCATGCATGCTACTCTTTCTGTGTAAAACATGTAATCTTTGCTTAGGCTCTGTACACTCATCTACTCTTTCATCACTGAATGATTTCACCACCTCCTCTAGAAGGTCTCTTCTCTTTGCTTCTGAGCTTTTTATTTTTATTATTATTTTTTTCAGTAACCTCCATACTCAGCCTGAAGCACAAGGCATGGCTTGAACTCACAGCCCTGAGATTAAGACCTGAGCCAAGTTCAAGTGATGGATGCTTAACCAACTGAGCCACGCAGGTGCCCCCTCTGAACTTTTCTTTATGCTAGCCTTTAACACACTGTATTAATCACACACAGAGAAATTATAATATTAATAATACCTATGAAAAGTTGAAGTTGGTTAAAGAAGATTTTGTGTTTTCAGGTAGTCCTGCTACCACCTCTTAATAGACGACTCGTGCAAGTTATTACTCATTTTTCTAATTCCGGTACCGACCATACAACCTGGCAGATAGTAGGCGTGTAATACATATTTACTGAAGATATTTCAATGGATATAATCTTGTTAAGAATAGAGAAACATTTATAACTCATATTTCTCAACATATGGAAAAGTAAACAGAGATGCCTTCTCTGTTATTTATTTAATCAGGCCTATCGTAAAAATTATGACCTGCAATTATGTATATGCATATTATGTGCAGCTTCTTTTTTTCTGCAGTTTTCCTGAGAGCAACTTATGATTCTTAACATCATTCCTGTAAAACAAAGCCTATTAAGTTTACTTACATGAACTGAATTTCCCAAATAGAATGCAGAATTAAAGTCCATGTATTTAATGTATAGAATATTATATTTGGTAAGTAAAAGCTAATTTTAGGTTTGTTTTTATTTTTTTTTATTGAGAATCAGATTTATTTTTTAAGTGGTTATTTATTTTTTGAGAGGGGGTGGGGAGAGGCAGAGAGAAAGAGAGACACAGAATCTGGAGCAGGCTCCAGGCTCTGAGCTGTCAGCACAGAACCTGACGTGGGGCTCGAACTCACGAACCGTGATATTATGACCTGAGCTGAAATTGGATGCCTAACTGACCGAGCCACCCAGTCACCCTGCGAATCCGGTTTCTTAAGGAATTATCTGAAGAAACATTTTGAGAGTTTGAAGACCTCTGAGAACTGTTTCAGCCATAAAAATCTTAAGTGGGCAAATCCCATCTTTACACTAAATTTTCAAACTTAAATGTGTAACTTTTTCTGATAGGGAAAGATCTCTCTTGTGCAAACATTACAAGTTTTCTTCCACAGGTCTTAACCCTTGAACTGGTTTTCTAGAATGTTCTTCCCTCCTCAATTGGATACCCTATGTGTCATTTGGATCCTTGTTAAATGTCACTTAAGCCAGGAAGCCTTCCTCACCTGCCGAGAATATAGGCTCCCTATCATTTCTTCCATGGCCTTATATTTACTTTCACTTTCTCTTTTTTAAGCCTTCTCTCATGATTGTATAAAACTGACATTCACTCGTTCATTCACTGACTCACTAACTTATCAATCCAATTATATATTTGGTATCTTTCTCCTTCTCTTCCAAAATCACAAATTCTATTAGGGCAGAAAAACATTAGGTCTTATTCTTCACTGTATCCACTGCTTAGATGAACACCTCCTATACTTAAGGATCTCAATAATACCTAGTAAATGAATGAATTAAAAAGTCAAGAGTATTAAGAAGGAAGTTTGCAGGTAATTGAGCAAAGTTAGAGGGACCCACATGATTTATCTGTATGGGCAAATGTGAATTCTTTCAGCTGTCAAAGACTACTTCCATTTTTTAAAATGTGTTTTATAAATTTTTCATTTTTACTTTAAAAAGATATGCAGAAACTTCTTTGCCACATCAGCATGTCTCAAATAAGTGAGCAAATAAAAGTACAGTGTATTGCATAAGATTATCCATAGTACTCATGTACTTACTTAGGACCTTTCCACCATTAAAACACAGCCTGGCCCTGCCGGGTTAGCCATGCTCCAAATTTAGAAGAAAGAATTTCTACTTCTAGAGGAATGGAAGTTGTTTGTTTTGTTCCATTGTATAGCCAAACTTTTTTTTTTCTGTTGATACTTAAATTTTTTTTAACAGATATGAATGATTAGTCAAGGGGAGAAATTTTCAGAAATGAGAACAATGTAAATAATGTATAACTTTGATTTTTTTTCTCTCTTCCTACTTTTACATTAGTATAGAGAACTCTCCTACCCTAAACTTGCAGCTTCTTCAGGTCAACTAAAGAGCTACATGCAGAAATAAACCAAACTCCCGACAGTGTGATATTCTTAGGTTCATTCTGAAAATGACTGATAAATCTCTCAGCTTCCCAGTTCCAAGCAGCCTTTTTATAAGGCATTGTTAATCTAGATGGGATAGAGCTTCGAACAAAATAGAGGTAGACTTTATAATCTTAAGTGATTTTAGCTTAAGTGGTTTTGTTATATGCCTTCCTGTGTGACTTAGAAAAGTGACTTTTCCTTGTAGTTGGCTCAGGGTGATAGACTCCTGTTCTTCAAGCAACAGATACTTTGCAAACAAGTTGGTTTTCAAGCTGGGGTCACCTCAGGTCATTCTTAGAAGCAAGAGTGGTGAGTGAGCTCAGCACCTGCTAGCCACCACTAATACGCATGTGGGAGATTTTGCTGTGGCAGCTGAGTCAACAGCTGGGATTCTAAAATCCTTAACTTGCACATAGGATTTAGCTTTCTCACCCACAAAATTAGGGTCCTATATTTACCATCTGTGTGTCACTTTATATTTATGAAATTATATGAAAAAGAATTTATTGGGGAAGTAAAGAAATAGTTTTGAAAATAATTTAAGACCTTGAATCTGTGCCTTAGAAATTCAGTTTTGATGAGACATAGTCCATTAGACATAACAATAGCTCATTAACAAAACTTTGGAAAGGAATCATTATTAATTAAACAAAGAAAACAAAAACCATGAGCTTTTGAAAAGGCTCTCTATCCCCTTTACCAATAATGGGAGAAAGCTTTCTAAACTGCTACAGAGTTCATCCAATACTTTATTCTCTTTAACCCTATCAATTTTAATATACAATGGAAAGAAAAATGAAAATTCACCTTATGCCACCGTAGGATGTCTTTTTTTTTTCCCCCTTATGTGCAAGGACATTTGCTTTTTGCTAGAGTCTTCTAATTAAAGGAATGGCTGCCAAAATGCAGGTCACTTTGTCAGGTGTGGGACCTTTTAAGAAACAGAGAAACCAGATTCTACCAGGCTAATATGCACAGGTGAGATGCAAATCTACCACCAACAGTTCCCATTGGTATCATTAGCCCTCCTGTCCGATAAATAAACAGCCTCTCTTAGAAAGTGCTTCTACATTGTGCTGCAACTTCTGAGCGGTAGCTTGCAAAGAAAGAAAGAGTGATCAAAGAGTAAGTGTCCCCAAACAGGCTTTCCCTTGGACCAGGCATTGTGCTGGTCTGGGGAATAAAGGGCGTAACTTCTATGTGCTTCTGCAGAGTAGTGTGTCAGTTTTCATATGCCCTCTTCTCTTGATAAGTAACAGTGAGTGTTTTTCATGTCTCCGCAGTATGGTGGTCTTCAATTAAGTGCTTACAGCCTTGCACAGGTAGAAGGGACTGAGAGATGAGCCTCTTATGGAGGAAACATATTCACCTTTGCCTTCCTTTACAACTGTACGGTCACATACTTGTTTTTCTTACTGCAAATGACTGAGTTCAAGTGGGAGTGGAGGATTTTTTCTTTTTTGAGTTTGGCAAAGTATCAGTTCAAATATGCTGCTTAGTTTGGAGAATTAAAAAAAAATCAAGTAGGATTCTGTTTGAAATGTTTACTCTTTCTCCAGATTTTGGATATGACTTAACATTAACTTTTGCAGAGATACATTTTCCTTTTTTCAAAATAGCTTTAGGTTATTAATCTGATGTTAAAGTTTATAATCTGAGATGATTTGTTTTTTTTCTTATAGGAGATTTCCAGTGTCAGTAACTCCATAACTGTATGGTCCTAATTTAAAATAATTGTTTTGAAGTATAAATAAGCAACTCTGTCAGTGTGAGACTTTAGAGGAAAGGGCAGTCTTCCAAGCAAATTATAAACAAATTGACCCTCTTAAGATTTTTATTCTTATCTAAAAACCCGTTCTTTGCCAGTAAGCCTCATGATTTTTTTTTCTTTTTTTTTTTTTTTTGTGGCTAGGAAAGCACAGTTCTTAATGGTCCATTATCCTCAGCCTTTTTGATCCAGACAAGTAAAAGCAAGCCCATGCCTCAGGAAGAATGATTGATTTAGTTATATGGGCATAATTGTTCTATTAGGAAGATTCAGTTCGTTAAAGCTCAGGGGAATGAGAAAGTTAGAGGTGAGGCTGGCTAGACTTACCTTGACAGGGAGACAATCAAGTGAGGAGAAATCAATTGGCATCCACTTAATCGTCTATGATGTGTAAAAACTATTCCAAGAAATTAAGTTTCTATTTCTCTCAAAAATGAGAAATCAGTACTTTTAGTTCAATTAAAGTGCACATTTCACTTATAAATAAAGATAGAATAATTTCAAGGTATATGAAGTTCCTTTAGAAGTAGAATTTCATGCTAATATATATATTATAAATATTGCTAATACAGACTTTGCAGCTAAGGCTCAGGTTTACCAAAGGACAGAGGAGAATGTTACAGAAACAAGTTGATATTGTAAGAGTAAGGAAAATTATATATATATATGTATATATATATGTGTGTGTGTGTGTGTGTGTGTGTATAATTATATATAATCGTATATGTTATACAGTATATGTAGTATATATTATATCATAGTACATATAATTATATTATTTTTGGACAATAGGATATATTGCTGATAGATCCATGGTGTTACAAGACTATAAGAATAATATTACATTACATTTTTTGACTTTTGGGAGTTTTTTCAGGAATTTGATTTTTCGCAGAGACTTGTAAGTTGGCTACAACTTACCCTATTATTCATGTGGAAACAGAATCTGAGTCATTTTATTCTGAGTACCAGAACTGGGCTTAATTCTAGGCCTTTTGGATCTTGAGAATATCTAGATAATCCCAATTTATTTTACAGGTTAATAAAATTAAAATCTTGAAATTTCAGATGTGTTCAAGATCATGGCTTTAATTGACGTATATTTAAAAGAAACCTTATTTAATTTTTAAATAATTCATAAGTACATTTCAGCTTAAAGGATTTAAACTGCAGAGGTGGCTCAGTCAGTTAAGTTTTCGACTTCGGCCCAGGTCATGATGTCACGGTTGGTGGGTTCGAGCCCCGTGTCAGGTTCTGTGCTGACCGCTCAGAGCCTGGAGCCTGCTTCACATTCTGTGTCTCCCTCTCTCTGCCCCTCCACCATTCATGCTCTATCTCTCTGTCTAAAAAATAAATAAACTATATAAAAAAATTTAAACTGCAAAGATGCAAAAATTAAAATGGGAAATCACCTTTCCTGTTCTGTCTACAACTGTTGTCAGTTTGCTGTGAATCATTTCAGTTATAGCTGTATGGATGTATCCACAAAAGAACATGTATACACAAATACACATATCCTCTCTCTCTCACAGTGTATGATTTTTTAAATTCTTTTTTTAATGTTTATTTTTGAGAGAGAGAGAGAGAGAGAGACAGACAGAGAGAGAGAGACAGAGGGTGAGCAGAGGAGGGGTAGAGAGAGAGACCCACACACAATCCAAAGCAGGCTCCAGGCTTTGAGCTGTCTGCACAGAGGCTAATGCGGGGCTCAAACTCACAAAGCGCGAGATCATGAGTTGAAGATGCTTAACTGACTAAGCCACCCAGGCACCTCCAGTGTATGATTTATCTATTTATAAATGAATGATAAAGTTAATAATTGTCAATGCTCTTTCTGCATTCTGAGTTTAAAAATTTTTTTAATGTTCATTTATTTTGGGGAGAGAGCACACATGCATGAGAGCAGGGAAGGGGCGGAGAGAGGAGACACAGAATCCAAAGCAGGCTCAGGCTCCGAGCTGTCAGCACAGAGCCCAACGTGGGGCTTGAACTCACAGAACAGTAGATCATCACCTGAGCTAAAGTCAAACACTTAACAGAGTCACTCAGGTGCCCCTCTGTATCCTGATTTTAAATTTCAATACAGTTAGAGAAACTGTTGCATTCAGAATAGCTCTCCTATTCTTTTAAATTGCTACATAGTATTCTTAATATAGAAAATCGTAATTTATATAACCATTTACGTGTTTTGGTGGGCACTTATATAGTGTTTAATTTATTTCTTTAAATAAGTGGGTAGCTTGTAAAAATACTAGAATATTTTAAAGAATAAATTTCTGGAGGTGATAGACCCTGGAAATTTGCCTTTCATCAAGGTTCTATACATTTTTACTCAATAAATTATTGGAGGAGGTCATCAAGAGGATGTGACCACTAGTTGACCCCTGAGCTAGATCTGGGGAACCCCTGGCTCCTCACCCACCCTCCCCTGTCCTTGGAATATGCATTCCCTCCATGGTTCCCCCCCCGCCCCCCCGAGCTATTTTCAAAGACTTGGTTCTTCGAGAGTGAGGCGCTGCTGGGAACTTCTGGACTGCATTCCTGAACCCAGTAGAGTCCTCTAGGTAACCTTTTAAGATTCTGGCGGAGATCTACTCATCTTGCGGCTACACAGGAGAGGGCTGGTAAGGAAGTTCTCTTGTGTATTAAACTATCAACTATCAACCTGGGGTGGCCTGCCTCTCTCCTTGGTCTCCCTTTGCCCTCCTCGTTTGGGAATGAGTTTTGGATTTCATACAGGAAGCTCCCAAGTTTCAGAACCAACATACATCCACTGACTTACACTGAAAAAAATATATATTAATTTTTATTTGTGCAATGGAAAAATGGATATCTATTTAAAAAATATTCAGTGTGGGGGTGTCTGGGTGGCTCAGTCAGTTAAGTGTCAGACTCTTCATCTCAGCTCAGGTCTTGATCTAAGGGTCCTGAGTTCAAGCCCTGCTTGCGCTCTGCTCTGGGTGTGAAGCCACTTAAAAAAAAAGTTAAGTGTATCTGAGCAAATTTTCATTTGTTTAGTGACCGCTTATATTATTTTCTCTGAAATATCTTAAATAAACTTAATCCATTTTTTCTAATGAGTAATTCATATTTTCCTTTTATTTTACAGATAATTTACATATTAAGGATATTAATCTATTGCTTGTTATCTAAATTAAAAATATTTTCTTTTGACATTGGACTTTTACCTTTTCAATAATTTCTTTTATATTTTAGAAGTTTTACATTTTTATGTAGCCCAACAGGTCAATCTTTTTCTTTATGGCCTCCGAGTTTTGTTATAATTTGCTATAATTTTTTACCTCCAAATAATTAAAAATAAACCCTCCATATCTTTCATAAATTCATTCTTTAAGATACTGAAATTTTTGTTATAATGTAATGTGAAGTATTTCACCTTTTTTCAAAATATCTACATAATGATATATAACCTATTTGGGTTTTTTTAAATCACTGTATTTCCTTAATTTTATTTTTTCATTTGCTTTCAGTTTTTATTTTATTTATTTTTTAATGCTTAAAGTTCTTATTTTAATTCTGGTTGGTTAACATACAGTGTAATATTAGTTTCAGGTGCACAATATAGTAATTTAACACTTTCATATAACACCTGGTGCTCCTCACGAGGGTCCTTCTTAATTCCCATCACCTGTTTAACCCATCCCCCAACTCCCTCTCCTCTGGCAACCATCAGGTTATTCTTTATAGTTAAGAGTTGGGGCGCCTGAGTGGCTCAGTGGGTTGAGCGTTAGGCTTCAGCTTAGGTCATGATCTCAGGGTTTGTGGGTTTGAGCCCTACATTGGGCTCTGTGCTGACAGCTCAGAGCCTGGAGCCTGCTTCAGATTCTGTGTCTCCCTCTCTCTCTGACCCTCCCCTGCTTGCACTGCCAATCTCTCTCTCTCTCTCTCTCTCTTTCTCTCTCTCTCTCTCTCTCAAAAATAAATAAAAAAATAGAAGAGTCTGTTTCTTGTTTTGCCTCTCTTTTTTCCCCTTTGCTCATTTGTTTTGATTCTTAAATTTCACAAATGAGTGAAATCAAATGGTATTTGTCTTTCTCTGACTGGCTTGCTTTGCTTAGCATAATACTCTCTAGCTCCATCTATGTCCTTGCAAATGGCAAAATGTCACTCATTTTTTATGGCTGAATATTATTCTAACCTATTTGTTAAATAAACTCTATATTTCCTACTGATTTTAAAAGTCAAAAAGTAAATGTACTGACTTCTTATTTATATATAACATGAATCTGTTTCTGGAATGTCTCTTCTGTTCTATTGCTCCACTTACCTATATCTATAGGTATTATCTATATTACCACTTATCTATATTCATATCAACACCCCATGTTACTCTATATTTCTAGAAGCTTTTACTAGAGCATGTAATCATACATTATTTCTTTCTTTCTTCAAAAAAGGTAGGCTTTTCTTTTCTACAAATTCTTTTGTTCATTAGAACCAGTTTTTCAAATCCCATTAAAAATTAGAATTTTGGGGGTCTCTGGGTGACTCAGTCAAGTAAGCATCTGACTTTGGTTCAGGTAATAATCTCATGGTTCATGAGTTCAAGCCCCACATCAGGCTCCTACTGGCAGTATGGTGTTGGCTTGGGATTCTCTCTCTGCCTGTCTCTCTCTCTCTCTCTCTTGGAATAAATAAACTTAAAAATTTTTAAAGAGATGGAATTTTGGTCGAGATTTCCTGTCACATGTACATGAATTTGGAAAGAATCACTATGTTCAGGCTGTTGACTCTTTTCACCATTTGAGTGAGAGTGTATGTATATCCTTCAGCATGTTTCATAGTTTTTTAAAAATTCTTGTTCAAGTTTTATAAATTTCGTATTAGTTTTATTCTTAGAATTTTACATTTAAAAATTTTTGCCTCTTGGGGCACCTGGGTGGTTCAGGTGGTTAAGCATCTGACTTTGGCTCAGGTCATGATCTAGCAGTTCGTGAGTTTGAGCCCCGCTTCAGGCTCTGTGCTGACGGCTCAGAGCCTGGAGTCTGCTTCAGATTCTGTGTCTCCCTCTCTCTCTCTGTCCCTCCCCTGCTCACGCTTTGTCTTTCTCTCTCAAAAATAAACATTCAAAAAGGAAAAATTTTTAAATTTTACCTATTTTATTTAGATATAATTTACATAAAACATTGCAAATTCAATGTATACAACATATTGATTTGATACATTTATATATTGGAATTTTTTGATCTGGTTTTTTTTTTTTGACTACTTGTTTTCTTTGCTTTTCAGTTTTTAAAGTTTCTATTGATATATCTTCAAGCTTAGAGATTCATTCCTCAACTGTGTCCAGTCTAGTCATATCCCCATCAACGGTATCCTTCATTTCTGTTCTAGTGTTTTCCATCCCTAGCATTTCTCTTGGTTCTTTCAAATTAGGATATGCATCTCTCTACTTGAATTGCCCATCTGTTTTTGCATGCCATCTACTATATCCGTTAGAGTCCATTACACAGTAGTTGTTTTAAATTCCTGGCTTGATAATTCCACCATCCCTGCCATGTCGGGTGCTGATGTTTGTTCAGGTTCTTCATACTGATTTTTACCTTTCAGGATGCTTTGTAGATTTTTCTTGATACTTGGGCTGTATACTGGCTAAAAGGAACTGTTATAAATAGACCTTTATTAATGTGGCAGTGAGGGATGTGGGGGAGGGGAAGTGTTCTAGCTTGTGCCTTTGGACTGTGTGCTTCACGAGAGTTTCTCATTCCCTGCCCCAAACCCTCTTAAGTGGGACAGATGGCTAGAATGGGCTAGAGTTGGGTATTTCCCTTCTCTCACATGTAAGGCTAGAACTCGAGTTAGGAATTCTTTCCCCAGGTCAGTTAGGCTCTCATAATACCCGGCAGGTTAGGCTCTAGTTCACTCGTTTCACCCGAGGAGAGGCCTGGTTAAGAGGTACCCAATGTTGTGGTGTAATTCAAAATGGTGGACCCCCCACCCCGCTTCGCTTTCCCTTGCTCTAGGCCCAAGGGAATGTTTCTCTGTCATGCACTATGGAAACCCAATCACGCTCCTGGTGGTATATGTCACATTATTGTGGGGTCGCCTATGATTAAGTCCCATTGGAGTTTTTAATGGTCAGAGACTCACTGCGATCTGGCAGTTGGCCAATTACAGGTCAGGTTTCCTACCCCTGTGCTGCTTCCTGCAGGTTGAGTCTCTGCTCCAAGAAGCGGCCATTTCCTGTATTTGCCTGTCTCTCCGGTCTTGAGGGGTGCAGAGTGCCCTGTGTACCCCCTTCTCTAGGATCCTAGAAGAGATGCTGACTTTTTAGGCTTCTCAACTTTTTAGTTGCTGTTATAATGGTGTGACTTCATTTATTTTCTTTATATCTGATTGTAATTGTTTATAGAATGACTATTGGTTTTCACTGCTGAATAGTTTATGACAATCTTGATAATTAGTAAATCTATTAGTGCTTGTGTTAATATTTTTATTGACTAGGTATAAAATTACATAACAAATGATAACTTTCATTTTCTTTTAAATATTCACACATTATTTTTATTGGTTATTATATTGACTACAACTTCATTATTTTGTTTCTGAATTTACTAGAAAGTCTTCTAGTAATATTTGCCCTCCTCATATTTTTAATGAAAAATAATCATTTGACTTTATGAAGATTGAATTTGATAGTTTCATTTTTATCTAAAATGTCCTGATGGTAAAATTATGTAAATAGTTATTTATACATTTTAGATTTCTATCATAGTTATAGTTGTGTCTGCGTAGATGCCTAATAACACTTTAAAAAAATTTTTTTAATGTTTTATTTATTTTTGATACAGAGAGAGACAGAGCATAGAGGGGGAGGAGCAGAGAGAGAAGGAGACACAGAACTGGATGGAAGCAGGCTCTAGACTCTGAGCTAGCTGTCAGCACAGAGCCCGACTCCGGGCTCGAACTCATGAACGTGAGATCTGACCTGAGCTGAAGTTGGAAGCTTAACCGACTGAGCCACCCAGGCGCCCCTAATAACACTTTTTATCTTCTTTTTCTCTTGCGATAAAAATTAAAAATGCTTATCATTTTATATTGCAATTTTGATGAGAGCCAATTTGGCTTTAGCAATGTATTTTGTTTTTCCTTTAGTTTTCTTGTTCTTCTGCTTTCTAGTTTAAGAATTTGTGCTTTAAGATTTATTAGTTTTTCCCCATAATAAGTTCATTTTGTTGCATATCTGAAAGTCTCAATTTTGGGGGTTGTTTTGATTGAATTCAAAGATCAAAATAATATTCCTTTTGTGGCATTATGTTCCAAGATTTAATATTATTGATAAAAAGATATTAGTATAATTTCATTCTTTGTTTGAATCTTCAGTTACAAAAAAAAAAGACAGCAAAGCTCTAGTAAAGCCCATTATGAAATGCAAATGAGGAAAAACTAGATGACTAATAGTTATATGAAGAGATGTTCAAACTTCTGTGTAATCACAGAAATTAAACTTAAAAAGTAGTATTACTTTTTACTCATCAGATTGAGAAACAATGATACATAGTTTTATAATTCCAAGTGCTAGAAGATATTTAGATAGAAAGGAAACTTGTATACTGATGTTGAAAGTGTAGATGGGCTCAACCACATTGTCAAGACATTTTACATCACTTGGTGAAGTTAAGTGTGCCTACCCTACATCCCATAAACTGAACTCCTAGAGTTATGTCCAGAGAAATTCTGTGTGGGGTGTAAGGAGACATTGATGATGATTTGTAGCAGCAAAGCGTTAGAGGCAATCTAACTATCACTGGGAAAATGGACACATGTAATGTGGTTGTGTTCTACCACAGATCCTGGGGCAGCTGGAAATTATGACTAAATATACACAGAGAACTTGATAACTCTTAGAAACATAGTTATTTGTGAGAAAAAAAGCCAACAAAGCAAAAGTAACATACTAAGGTTCTCAGCACAATATCACTTATATAGTCTAAATACAACGATGCCCAAAATAAAATTTTGTATGCCCCTATTAAAATGGAAGTGTAAAGGACCAAGAATAACAAAGACGGTTTTGAAGAATGGGATTAAGAGTAGAAGACTAGCCCTTTTAGGGACTTATTGTAAAGCGATAGTCACTAAAACAGCTACCCCCATAAGGAATAGAATAGGGGGGCCTGGGTGGCTTAGTTGGTTAAGCGTCCAACTGTCTGATCTCACAGTTTGTGGGTTCGAGCCCACACTGGGTTCTGTGCCGACAGCTTAGAGACTGGAGCCTGCTTCAGATTCTGTGCCTCCCTCTCTTTCTCTCTTTCTCTTTCTCTCTCCCCAAAATAAATAAACATTTTAAAAAAGGGAATAGAATAGAACACAGGGCTTGGAATTTTATTTATGATAGCAGTAACGTGATGTGTTAGTGAAGAATGGAAGGACCTTTAATTAGTGAAATTGTACAAATGCTTATTGATTTGGAAATTTCAAAGTGTGCAATGGGAAGTCTGTATAGAGTGTGCCCACCAAAGAAGGAGAAATAGAATATTCATAAAGAATTTTAATTGCTTCTACAATTATTGTCCAAATAATCAGACATTTAGGTTCTTAAGTATTTTCTAACCTAAGAGTGGTTTAAGATAAAGTTTTAAAATTTCCAAGTGGTATTTTTTTTTCTTTCTACGTTTGAAAACTTTTCAGAATAATTACATATCTAGCTAATAGAATCTGTAGTCTAAAAAATATTTTGCAAATTATGGAGGATTTCACATGATTGTCTGGTTACCACCTTGGTCGGTTGACGCGGGTTCCTGAACCTGAGGGAGGGAGTAAGAATAGGGCAGGACAGGGAGCACAGAGAGTGGAGGCAAGGCAAGGTTTCCGGTCTGGCTGGGCTGCTCCTTTATTGAGAGACCACGCGGGTCTTATAAAGGGTAGAAGGCGGGCAGTTGACGTGAGTTAGTTGCTAGGAAACAAGGGCGAGGACTGCAGCGTCAGCACGCTGCCCTGCCCAAGAGGCTAACAAGAAAGGCTTGGGAGGTAAACAAGAAGGCCTCCCCTGAAGGGGATAATGCAGCTCTTGCTGTGCTTAGAGTGATAATGCAGCTCAGCTGTGCGGGTGGCTGATCTTGCAGGTCAAGGCACGTGTCTTTTCTTCTGGCAGCTCCCCACACATGATCATTTTTTTTTTAATTTTAGAGAGAGAGAGTGAGAGCACAGGCAGGAGAGAGAGGCAGAGGGAGAGAGAGAGAATCTTAAGGTTTCTCCATGCATGGCACAGGGTTTGCTCCCAAAGATAGAATTTTCAATAGTAGTATAACTTGTTAGTAAGTGATATATAATATGCTTAAACATCTTTCTGTTTAATCATAGACTTCAGAGGTTGTCTTTACTGACCACATTCTAAAATAAATTTTAAAAATTGGTACATTTGTCAACATTCCTTCTACCTCTCTTTATGGCCACTTCAGTTTTGTGGTAGTTTAGTTTGTTCTCATGGATATTTAACACTTCTGAATGAATAAATACACACCACAACAACTGTGGATCTGTTTTTCTCTTGTCATGTGGGGTTCCCTCCTCAGTTTTTCTTTTCAGATAGAGTTTTGGGAAAATAATGATTACAGATTTGATCTCTGCTCTTATTCCTTTGTAATTTTGTTAGAAGTTCTATTTCAAGGTTCAGTTCCTCTGGTCAGAGGTATAGGCCATGATCTTAAAATACCTTTACATTTCTTTTCTGTTTTTCCACTCAATTCATTAGTTTCATTAGATGTGTCACTTGTTCCAGACAGAATATGCAAAAGATAGCAAAACTTGACTTTGGCCAAGAAGCTTGTAGGGGAGGACACAGGAAATGGAGGGTTCCATGACTTTTTTCCCTTGACTATTAACTTACTTAGAGTTTCTACCTGATTTAGTCTTTTGATTTTTGTTCTGGTTAGACCCAGACAAATGTTTATTTATTTATTTAAATTTTAGCATTTCACATTTTATTCTGAAAATATTAAACATATTCAAAGGAGAAAATTATATAATATAATGTCATATACTCATCACTTCTATAGTTATCAACCTCATGTCCAATTAGGTTCATTTATACTCTCATCCTGTTCCTATTCCTTTCTCCTGTATTATTTTGGAGATAATACACTAGATAACATATTACATCATCTACATGTATTTTCAATATATCTCTAAAAGATGACTCACTAAAAATGTAACCTTTATTATTACATAAAACTCTAACTAGAACCCATTAATATGATGAAGCATACAAAGATTGTTTAAATTCTCACACTTATATCTAATTCTTTCTAAGAATTTTATTCTTTAAGTCAGGATCTAAATAAATTCCATGCATAGCAATTGGTGGTCATGTCTCTTAAGTCTCATTATAGTTTCTACCTCCATCTCACTATTATTTTTCTTGCTATTTTTTGTTGACAAAAACATAGTTTGTGTTACAGAGTTTCTCACAGTCTGAATTGTGCTGGTGGCATCCTGTGGTATTTCTATATTTAAGAAATATAAGCAAATATACTCTTTCTTAGATTAATAGGATTTAAAGCATCTTTAAAAATGAATAATGTGCTTATGTGTATATGTGAATGTATGTGTGAGTGCGTGAAGTTGAGGAAGAGAGGGAGGGATGGAGAGAGAACAGCACAAGTTTAAGAATGTATGCTAAATTTTGATGTGGCAAATAAGTTTGTTTGGATTTATAGAATTTTGCCAAGATGCTTTCTGGGTACATATTTATAACTAGGAGACTATTTAATTTGATTGTTAATATGCTAAGGTTTATAATTATATGACTTTTTTTCTAACAGATTCTCTGAGGTAGTGTACTTGTCAAAGAATATGTAGATTCCATTGAGTATTTTTGAGTAATTGTGAATATGGCCTTTGTTCACCTTTCCATGTTTGAAGGTATCGTTGACAAATACAGGGTTATCTGGATTTTTTTTTAATTAAAACTATTGAAAGTTAGCAATGAGCTGAATCTGACTTAATAATCACTTTTATCTATGAATGGAATAAATTTATAAATGTTATGTATTAACATTGCTACATTGATTTTTCAAATTTAATTTAATGTAGCTCTAATCTTTGAGAATAATTTCTCTATTTTGCTTATTTGATAATTGCCAGTGATTCTTGTCTTCTGGTATTTAGGCTCTTCCATTTTCTCCTCTCACACTGGACCCAGCTTGATTCAGTAAACTATTCTTTAGTATTTTTAATTAATTTGATAATTTCTTACAATATTTATGTATATTGACAACTGTCAAATGTTGACATGTTATAAGAAGACTTTATTTACACGGATTCTAGGCAAAATGCTCATGTCAAGCATTAACTGCATGTTATTCAGTTAATGGATGACGGAGGATGCTTTCCTAGGGACTAGTAATGGTTGGAAATGTGGCAAGTCTTGGAGGATACGTAGAAAAAGGTGAAGTGTGTGACATGGTGGTCGTGCTGACACAAAATGGAAGAGAAGAGAGAGTCTTAGTATTTTGAAAATGAAACTTGAGAGAATGAGGGCCTAAAGAGATTTTTGAAAAATCGGTTACCAGTCTGATGGCAGAGTCCTGTGATAAATATGGGTCACATTCTCAAGAAAACCTGTAATCAAACTCTTCTGATTAGTCAATGTATGAAGAGTTAGATTCTTTGTGGTGAATCTTGGGTTTTACAGTTAGAGCATGCCCGCCTAGTTTTATATTGATTTTCATCTATTATTTCATCTCCCTTCTTTTCTGAACTCACTGTTCTCATCCTATCTGCTGTCCATATCTGCTCTTCTGACTCTCTGAATCAATGCATGGAAATGCCATTTAACTTATCAGTCAAGATAGAAACAAAAGAGTCATCCTTAACATTTACTTGTCCCTTAATTTTCACAAACATTCATTGAGCTTTGTCGAGAGTCTTCCTGAAATCTCTCTCAAATCTATCTTTTCTGATCACAACCTCTCTGTCATTGCTTTAAATTAGAAACTCTGTGTGTGTTCTAAAATAGTAAAATAGCTTCCTGGCTCTTATGTCTATCTCTAGAAACTGTCCAGCTCTAGACTATTTTTTCCATTTCCATCAATTTTTGTACTGTTGTTACAGGACAGATATGACACTGCCGAATTTTAGATAGAAACCTTAAATGGTAATAAACTACCAATGCTGAAAGTCCAAATACCTTAGAAAGACATGCCAGCTTCATTATCTTGAGCCAATATATCTTTGGGAGTTTCACTACTATCCAAAAGAATTCCCTTAACTGTAAAAGAGAATCCATTACTGAAGCTCTTTTTAAATTTTTTAAAAATGTTTCTTTATTTTTGAAAAAAGAGAGAAATAGAATAAGTGGAAGAGGGAGAGAGAGAGAGAGAGAGAGGGGGGGGGGGAGGGAGACAGAGTATCTGATGCAAGTTCCATGTAGGACTCAAACTCAAAAACCATGAGATCATGACCTGAACTGTGGGATCATGACCTGAGTCGAAGTCAGACGGCCAACCAACTAAGCCACCCAAGAACCCTGTTATTGAAACTCTTGATAGCCATTGGTTGGTCTAGGGATGGACAATGAGCAATGCAGAGGCAATTAAAAACTTTCCGTGGATGGTGGATAATGGGAGTAGTTTAGAGTTGGGCTGAAGAAATGGAGAAAGATAAAAATTAAAATTTGGTTTGATATTTGGTCTCTCTCCACATGACTGGATCTCTTTCATGTGAATTTAAGGGCTATTCGTGGTCATTTTTATGAGGCTTGAGTAGCAAAGAGAAGATGTATATTGAGAAACAGTATTTAAACAGAATCAGACAGAAGCAGATAAATGGAATGGAAAGAGCATGCTCCTTGGGTTCCTTGAAGCCTTCTACTTCCTGATTTCCAGAGACTTGGATTTCTGTTTCTTTAAGGAAAATAAACAAAACCCTAACCCAATGAATCTAACTGTATTGGGGAAGAAACGGAAGATATACATAATTCTACTAATTACTGAGTGAGAAGGGTAATTTTATTAAACATTTGTTCAATTCTGACACACTTAAGAAATTGACAAAGCTTTTGAAATTTGTTACATCTCTACAAAAGCTATTCATGTACATTCATAATTTTGAATTAAAGTTAGATAAATAAACTATTAACAGGATAGTAACACAATTATTAATTTCTCTTTGACTCTGGTTTGTCTGAAATTTGAATCTCTGCCACTAGTTCAGAAAAGAAAACAATTATCTGTAAACAGTATTTAACGTGTAATTGGAATGAAATGTGTTTCTCTCAGCCAAGTGTGAAGTATGAAAACTATGCCCTCCACCCTACCTCTAAATGCACCTCTTCATGACCATAGATTAGTTTCTTGTTAAATAACAATGTCAGTGTAAGCTATCTGGAATGTCTCTATTGGCCCCAAATTGAATATAAGACTTAAAGCTGAAGATAAATGGCTCTCAGGACCCGGTCTCTAAAAAGGGCCACCAGTCATTAAGTCCAGAATCTTCCTACTCTAATCCCTTCATATTAATCTTGAGGATGTCTCTTCTACTGGCTAGACCGCATTGGAGACAGATATAAATATGTATCTAGTGATTTAAGAAAGGCAACTTCTGAAATCAGTAAATACTCTGAAGGGTATAAACACTATCATGTGATAGAAGGCTATTGGGGCAGGCACTTTGGATAGAGTGGTGATCAAAGGCCTCTGAAAAGATGACAGATGTGCTGAGAATTGAATAAGAGAAAGTATTCAACCACCTGAACATCAGCAGGTAGAGAATACCACCCGAAGGAATGGAAAGTGCAAAGATTAGGAAGTGGGAACATGTCTGGAATGGTTGCAGAACAGAAAGAAGGCTAATGGGCATCTGAGAGGCAGAGAGAATAGTAGTTAGTTTTATGACCTTTTTATAATGTTTTATCTATTTTTGAGAGAGAGAGAGAGACAGCATGAGCAGGGGAGGGTCAGAGAGAGGGAGACACAGAGTCCGAAGACAGGCTCCAGGCTCTGAGCTAGCTGTTGTAAGAAAACGAGTCTGAACCTAACAGACCCCATGAGTGGCTTTGTTTCCCCCTCTAAGCTAAAAGGTCTAAGGTCAGTCTCTTTGGAACCATTTGGCCATTTGGCAGTCATACATTGCCGGGGGGTATCCAATCAGGAAAGCCCAGCTACCTCACCCCACATTCCTAAGGGTTAGGCCTGCAGATGGGAACTTTAGATAAGCCCCTGTTACCTAGTGTTAAAGTTAACCCCATAGTCACCAAACAAGACCCTGAACTCGCTCTGTAATTGGTTAATTTCAAAGATACCCTAAATGTTGTAATTGGGTCCCGCCAAAAG
>NC_043700.1:145932924-145967110 GCF_006229205.1 Suricata suricatta | reverse complement strand
TAAAAGTCCTACCCCGCCTTTGTTCGGGGCTCGCTCACTCTCAGCATGGATCCACCACGCCTGTAAAGTCTGTGAGCCCGAGTTTAGGCCCCAGCGAGCCTAAACCTGTAATAAAGCCCTTTGCTTTTGCATGCGTGCTTCGGCCTCCCTGGCGGTCTCTGGTTTCTGGGGGCGATAAAGAAATCTTGGGTACAACACTGTCAGCACAGAGCCTGACGTGGGGCTCGAACCCACAAACCATGAAATCATGACCTGAGCTGAAGCTGGACACTCAACTGATTGAGCCACCCAGGTGCCCCAGTTTTATGATTTATAATGTATTTTCTAGAATAAGTCTGACTATAATAATACAAATAATTTGGCCTTTTCAGTTTTCAGTATGTAATAACAATGAAATATATCTTTATATTCAGTCTTTTCTTAATTTGAATTATTATAATTAGAAAAATTGTTGATTTTTAGATACTTATTGTAAGATCAAGTCATATATTCTAAGTATAGAATAAAGCTTGTTTTCATAAGAAATAACTTTCATTGGAGACATGAATACCTATAAATTTTATATAAAGTTCTATCAGCACCATGGAGCAAAATATTCAGTCAATATCATTCATGTACTTTTGTCTGAATATAAAGGGAAATACTATCTACTCTTCATGTCCACTTTCACTAGCAGTTTGAACTTGCATACCTCATGTGGGCTATCATGTACATTTTGGGGGGAGGTCAAATCAATGGATCTTCTCTCCTTAAAAGAATTAGCAAGGATATAACTTTTAACTTACTGTAAAACTTTCAAAGTCATCACTCTAAGCAGATCTTTACTTTGTAATCTTAAGAAGACTATCAGTAGCTAACAGAGTACCATGGCGATTTTAATCCATTGATGACTTGCAGGAAGTTATTGTAAGTCAATATACAAGGTTCATCAGTGCAGCGTCTAAAGCAGCAGAAATTGACTTGCAGGTGTAGGTGTACTTCAGTACTGTAGTTATTAGCTCCATTTGTCAATATGGAGAAATGAAGGCTAAGAAAGATTAATTGGATTTGCCAGGGTTATAAAACATTGGAATGACAGAAGGAGAGAAAGAGCCTATGTTGTCTGACACCCAAATCCCAGGTCGGAGTCCTACATAATATTGCCTCCAGCTAAGTGCCACCAGTTTGGTGGATAGCAGGCTCAATGTAATGCTTTTTATTGTGACTTTTTGATAATTAATGACTAGGGATGCCTTCTCTGTACTTTCTAAGATGTTAAACTGTTTCTCAGTGAGTTCTCAGTCATGAATCTTTGTTCTGTACTTGCCTATATTTCTCGCCCCATTGACTTCACAGCGAGATGGAATACGGGAAAGATGTAAAGCCTCTGCCCTTTTTTCCATTAGTGACAATATTTTTCCAGTTCAGTTACAGGTTTAAGCATAGGCTCTTTGTTAGCTAATTCATCTAACACCTCACTCACACAGAGCCCAGAATATACAAATGCTTCCTAAATCTTTATGTTCTTATTCTATTAATTTCAGAGACGAAGGAATGCAGTATTTTTTCCATTTGTACTTTATATCTTTTTATCATGAGATATATATGAATTCTGCAGTAAGTTACTGATAGTGTGGGTTAGCAAGAATTATTGATTAAACCCTACTTGTTTGTGAACAACTACTTTTTAACCCAATTTCTCATGGGCTAGGATTCGCTTTGTAAATGAAATTTGCCTTTGTGACATGTCGCAATATTTTGAGAAATGTAAATGATGGCATTGAAGTCTTTCAGTCAATAATATGGTATAATACATTTAATTAATTTTCTTACCACAAACCAGAGGCAACTGAAAATTGGAGACTTTTCTTCTTCAAAATGTGCTGAGCACACTTGATATAGCATATCTTGATAAAAAAAAAGACTATGGCAAGATTTAAAGGAAGTAAAATGCAGTAAAATGTCTTGTTGCTCTGAAAGCAAAAGGAATTGAATAATCAGTTGCCAGTCAATTGTGATTTCACCCCAGAGAACATAACAAGACATTAGTAACACTAAATGTGGAAGGAATATACACAAAGCTGTTTTACTAGTGTGTGATCTTTAAAATATTTGAGTGATTTACTTATTATATGCCCTTTTCACTTAAAATACATGCATTATAAATTATGATTGCATTTAAAATATTAGAACAGTCAAATTTTATTTCTTTTCAAATTTTTACCTGTTGTGTCATTGCATTTAACCAACAAGATTTAAAATTATAGTTACCATGCATGTTTCCATATAGTTTAATCTCATTACATGTAATTTAATTAACAATATTTCAACAAAATAAATAAAGATCATTTTTTCACAATATACTCTTACAATTATTAAAATTCTTGGGCTTTTCTTGTATAGAGAATAATTACATAGCTATATGCATCTGTTAGAAGAGTTAACATCTAATCTAAAGAATTTTTTCTTCCTTTGATTGATGGACAATTTTTAAAGAATGTAGTTTGTCAAGAAGCCTTTGCCTTTTCCTTCCTGAAATCCCTGTTTCAAACCAGTGCTAGCAATTTCCTGCCTGTGATGGCATTCCAGACATGAGATGTCCTTGTCTTTGACAGCAAAGGACATTTGTTTTGTTTGAGCTGCACTCTTATCACTGACAACAATAAAATTGTCAAGTGTGTTATTTGAAACATCAAATTCAATAAGAACCTTTGTGTAAGTAAGGGACATTGAAAATAATAATGTTTTCTTTCTTAACCAATGGAGCACACAGCTAGAATTTGGAATATTTGTGGATTCCATGATAAAATATGATATAATTGCAAAAGAATATAATTATAAAGAATCAAGGAGGATATTTTTGTAAATGATAGAGTAGAATGCAACTGTTTGTAAAATAATGCATTGAGAATCAAGAGGTTTGTAACAATTAGTTTTTAAAATACAAATTTAATTTTCAACAAAGTTTTTATGTTTAATACCTTGAGTTTTCATAGAAAAGAAATGAATGAAGATAAACATTAGACTTCTATATCTCTTTATTAGCTCACCATCAATTGGAGACATTGTTTATTCACTCATTCTCTATGTTGGTTGAATGCATATCCTTCTAATCCAACTTATTTCTAAACCATATTTAGTCTTTGCAAATGAAAGGAAATTTCCCTAATTACTTTGTAACTTGCTGAGGTAAGTTAAGTGGCAAGAAGTTAAAGGATTAAATGTAAGGTACACAACTTTTAAAGTCTTTCATTTTATACTACTGCTGACAAAAATTACAGGTACATTGGATCTTGAAAAGAATTTCAGTTAGAATAAATTCATAGTTCTATGAACATATAACAATGTTCTATTAAATTAAAATAGTAGTAAATCTGCCACAGTATATGATCCTACACACAGAATAGGAGCTAAGAAACTATTAAAATAGTCATTGGCAATTTTTATTTTTAGCATCTGTGAAGCAATTCTAATTTATACTAATAATTATAATTAGGTCATAATTTTATTTTATAAGTAGAGTAATTTAGTCTTTACCTTCTCGGATTTTTTGCTTTGTGAGGTTCCTAAAATATAAATTTAGAAAATGTACCTTACAACACAAAATTAGTGAACACATATAATAGGGACAAGGCTATATTATAATATTTTTTCACTTTAAATATATTATATTTTCTTGGGATACTATATAGGCAAAGGGAAAAAATATACATGATATTGCAGTCCTTACCAACAAAATTTTAGGTAAGAATTCTCATGTCAGTTTTTCTTAAGTGTAACTATGAAATATCCTATGAAATTCTATTTTTTCTGGAGTAATGTATAAGCTCCATATGTCCAAGGAGATACAACTTCTTTTTAAGAGGTAGAGGATTTAAAATGGAATGTATTTCCCATGTGCTTACACATCTGAAGAGGCATTCTAGAGTAGAATCCATTAATTCTTAAAATGTGTCTTGAGCTGCACTGGTGTCTAAAATGGAGGAAAGGTGGGACGCCTGGGTGACTCAGTCAGTTAAGCTTCTGACCTGCTCAGGTCCAGATCTTGCAATTCATGAGTTCGAGCCCCGCATCAGGCTCTGTGCTGACAGCTTAGACCCTGGAGTCTGCTTCTGATTCTGTGTCTCCCCCTCTCTCTGCCCTTCCCCTTCTCATGCTCTGTCTCTCTGTGTCTCTCAAAAAATAAAATAAAATGTTAAAAATTTTTGAAAAAAAAAACAGAGGAAAGGAGAAGGGAAACCTTCTCTATTCTATTATCATTACATTTCTTTCCTTTCATTTGATTTCCTCCTTGCTTCTTGTCTTCTTCTGTCACTTGCTCACATATGCACACCCCTGATTCATATACAGCCCAGGAATGATAGATTCATTTCTAGATTTGCTGCTGAGTTGAAGCTGTTTGCCCGCCACTGAGTAGATGAACTGCAGGAGACCATTTAGGCATTTGGAAAATAATGTTTTATTTTTAAAGATTTTACTGAGAAAAAGCATTTGCTCTGAATTAGAGGACTTTAGAAGTTGAAATGAATAGGTAAATACATAATTACAGGTACTTAGTATGAGAACTATGCATCATTTAAATTCTTTCAAGCCATGGTGTGTTAAATTATTAAAATGCACAAATATGAAAATAAATCTTGGACCATTTACTCTTTTAAATAATATTACTATATATTCATAATATATGTAATATGTGTAGTTATTACTAATCTAATGATAATGCTAGCCAAATAGCCTAGAATTTAGTCGGTAATATGTCACATGGCTTTTTCCTCTAATGCATAGTATGTAGCCGGAACTCCAGCTGACTCTATTATGTTTAGGCTTTAACCAGATTACCGTACTTTAGAACTTCTGGTCTCCAGTAAATGCATATACATCTGTTCTGGTCACTGCCCATCAAGTGGCCATCTGGCTTTGGAATCCTGCTTTGCACCCAGCTCACAGTTTACCACACACTCTGTAGCATGTCACCTCACCCTTTGTCTTAAGACTGACTTCTCTCAGGTGGCTGTTGCTGGTCCAAACTGCTTCATTTTAAGTTTGGGCCGAGAGCCGGCTTTTTAGTTCCCCACAGGAATCACTGAGAACAGGTTGTAATGTTTAACAAGATTTTACTGAAGGCCTGGGAACAATAGAAGAGAAATATAATACAAAGAACTTTAAAAAGGTTGCTCACTAGATCTACCCTTAGTGCAAGCCAGTAGCAAATGCTTCCTCCTGTATCTGGCCCTGTCTAACATATAAAGGTGCCAGGCATTATTTGTTGTTGAATTAATTAATAGAATTAAACATTTTTAGAACCCACCCATTCAAATGCATTCACAGAGTTTTTGAACTAGAAGCCTCGTGACCTCCAACTGGCCAATTTACATTGGGATTCAGTTTACCTCCCCTCAAAAGAATGTCTTTGTGAAAGTCTCCAATCCAGGTCCCTTCCCTTCAAAGTTAACATAAACTCAACTCTTTCTCCTTGTCCAAGGATAAGGATTATTTCTAAAGTAGTGATTGTTATACCCCTTCCATTATTCCAATATTTGGTGTGCTGCACTATTTTTAAGTACAAAAAAATAGCATCATTTTAGTTGCTCTGAAGCTAACACCACAGCAGCTCCATTCTCTCTTTGGGTATCTTTATTTTTTCTCACCCCTCCTTTATTTTTCTGACTCTGTCACTCTTGCAACTTGGTATCCTTACTGCAAGGTCCTCAACCATTCATTACCTGTAAGCTCCTTCCTACCTATTCCACTTTTCAATGTCCCCCTCCTGTCTGGCAACCCCACAAACTCTCCAAGTTCATCTTTCACCTGAGGAAAGGGAGAAGTTAGGTCAAAAGAAGGGACATTTTGTAATCAAATGTTTTGTAAAATTGTCCTTAAAACTTTCCTGAGAGCTTCCCTCAGGGTGAATGAACATGTTAGGAAACTCTGAAGCCTAATGAGCATAGCAATCCCAGAGTTGGGAGCTCCTATTCTGAAGCTGCCAAGGGTAAGCTAGACTGAAGTCTAAGGGAGCAAAGGAGCCTAGGGCAGCTATCAATTTAAATGAGCATGATAATAGCTGATATGCATGCACATATAGGCATTAACATTTTACCCAATGCTTTGCTTTAAAGCTAAACTATTTGTGTTTTCATAATTTCGAACACACTATTAGTATATAATAAAATGCTAGCAATTTATTAAGCTATTTCTTTAAGAGTCTCTGAACCTACACAAGACTTTATTTAATAAGGTTTAATTTTCTATAATCATGTAATATAAAAAAGTTTAGATAATTATAACATGTATGAATAATACTTCTTGATTGGGTTACTACTCACTGAAATAACATCACTTATGTGTGTGTATTATCAAAGGAGGGCTGTTTGGGTCCTTAGAGTAGTTAGGACATTCTGAAAGTGAAGTTGAACTTGGTCAAGGTCGGAGGTAGGAGAGAACTTGCCTTAGGGACAGCACAGGTCAAACTGTTTGACTAAAGCAGTAGTGGATGTTGGAGAGTAATGGAAGGTATGTTTGGATTGATGAGAATTTGTATTTTCAAGTCAGTAAAGAAATTTTGCATTGAGGAAGCAGGGTATAAAAAATTCAAAAAAATTTAGTTTGTTAAAGAACACTAGAAATTTTACAGCTTTTTGATTTAGTGTTAATGCAACAGCTGGCCATTTTATCTAATAAAATGGCAACATCATTGTATATATTTTTTTATAACAAAAGGCATAAAAATATATGCCTTCTGTTTGTTTTAGGGCTGAATTGGAGTGGTACATCCTATTATTCACATAAAATCCAATAGTACATTTAACTTAAAAACAACACCTTTGGAAAAAAATGTCCCAATTTCTGAGCTAAAACTCATATGACAGTAATCCCCAGTGCAGAATTTTCTTATGAAGGAAAATGTTCTGAATTGTTTACAAACATTTGAGAGAAGCTGTGACTCTCTTTTGTGAATCTCTGAGAAAAGATAAATCAAATTAAATAGTAAAACAACTAAAACTTAGCAACTTAGGAAAATGAAAAATAATGCTAATAGTGTGTATATGTACTAGATCTTTTATTGATTTTGATACTGATCTAGAAATCACCATAAACACAAACATTGGATGCAAGCTACAGAGGTACAAACTGGAAGCATGTTGTTATATAAATTTTGTGACAAATATTGTCACAGGTGCCAAGATAGGTGCAAAATTTCCAACTTATCACCTGCTTTGCCTGTTGCTTATCAGAAATGTTGTGGCACTGTGATTCTAACACCTACACTCTGTACAAGACAAACCCTTGAACTTCTCCATCTGTGATGATGCCACATTTCATTGAGAAGAATCTTTGCCAGTCATATAGCTTACCCCAAAAATAAAGGGATTTTGCTAGCTCAAAGATTACAACCTATTAAAAAATCCTTAATTTAAAAAAAAAAGGGGTTTGTTTTGGTTTCTTTAGGTCAGGTTTTTGGTGGATTTTAGATATAAACCCACAACTGAGTAAGTGAAGAACTCAATATTCATACCTTCAATTTTGAAGTGAATACATATACAAGAGTAGAAAGAGAATGGCATTGCCATGTTAGCTATTTTTACATGAATATATTTTGCTGACTTTTCCTAAATACCCAAGCAATGGTTAATTAACTATCTCTAATACTCCTGTTTTAGAGCACCAACTGCTCATGTTGAAAGTGTTACCGCTTGCCATTTGCTTGTGTGGCACTGTTGTTGTGAGCTATTAATACTCATAAAAAACAAAGAAATATAGTGCATTTAGATGTTGGAAAATCTTATGCATTATGTAACGTGCTCTTGTACCAATGGGAGTGACTATTAACAAGAGGCCTGGGTGGCTCTAACAGCATGCTGGCTGTAGAAACAAAACTGCAACTTCATTTCACATCATCTATCAAACTTCTGTGAGTTGCTGCAAGAAATAGTCTGCAAGGTAAAGTGGTATTAGAAAATGTCCTGATTGCTGGAGGCAGGAAGAATTTGGTGTTTGAAAGTCCATATAATCTATAGAGTGGCTGGCTGCCCATCAAGATATTAAGTTCTACAACCTTGACTTTGATTTCTATCTCCTGATCTCTCAGTAATACTTTTTCACACAGTTATTTTTCAAAATAATTTTTAACATTTCTTTATTTTTGAGAGAGAGAGAGAGAGAAGAGAGAAAGAGCTCACATGAGAGTGAATAGGGCAGGGGCAGAGAGAGAGGGAGACACAGAATCCAAAGCAGGCTCCAGGCTCCCAGCTGTCAGCACAGAGCCCTACACAGGCCTCAAACTCATGAACTGTGAGATCATGACCTGAGCCAAAGTCAGATGCTTAACCGACTGAGCCACCCAGGCGCCCCCTTTTTCACCCAGTTTATAATAGTGGTTAGTTCATTGTCAGTAGAGCTGCCTTTTTCTCTCATGAAAGCCCCTCAAGATTCTCTGTGGCGTGGGTCTATGATATGCTCTCATTTTCCTCATTTTTTGTCCTGCTAGTACTCCATTTTGTGCAATTCCCACTTTATGCTCTATTTTATGCTTTAAGTTCCATATGAATATGCAGGACAAAAACTAGACATTTGGATGTACTGGGGCCAATATTTGTGGATCTGCTCTGTATCTTAGAATTTAAATGCCATCAACACAAGCACATAAATTCCTGGTTTGATTGACATACTATTTACATTATGGTTTGCGTTTTAAATATCTATAAGTTTTGTAATTTGAAGATGTTGTCATATAACTGTTGCATTAACAGTAGAACAATTTTTGTGCCTTTGTCTTTGTGACCCAATTTTCTTTCCACTAATATTTTGTACACACACACACACAACACACACATACCCCAAAATACTCACAGTGGATTAGACACGGAGAAGTATCTCTTATCATGCAGTACAGGAGAAAACAGAAATTCTCACCACCATTAAACAGTAGTTTGGAGCCCTGAATTAATTTTCGATGAGCCACCACTAATTTGGAAAAAGGCTAGCTTACTTTATACCAGTAGTTTTCAACTGTTTTTGCTTTAGACTTGTTGAATACTATTACATTTTTAGTTGCACTGGTTTTTATAAATTGATCCCTGTGGAACCATCTTTTCCAAAGGTAGTGTGCCTTCTTTCAAGCCTGGATTAATGCCACTAAATTTGCCCTTTGATGCTAATAATTAAAAAAGAATAAAAACTCCTTGTGGAGTTTTTCTTCAATGTAATTTAAGCTTAGTTTCTTTCTCAGTAATAGCTATTTGATAAGATTCACATCAATGATGAAGACTAGTTGGAATGAATAGTTCATTTGTGAACTGACAGAAATAATACGAAGTATGTTCCTAGAGTCTCTCTGGAATCATTAGGCTCTCTACAGAAAATCCTTTGATTTTCAGTGAGAGTATATATATATTTATATACTCTCTCTCTCTCTCTCTCTCTGTATATATGTATATGTATATTTGGTTACATCCAATCTAGAGTTATATATTATACTTGAGCCATTTTGAATTATACTATGCATGTAGATATCAAAAACAAACAATATAAGATAATTTTCTTAAATTACTATATTAGGAAAAACAAGACAATTGCAAGTAACTATTAAAATTCAAACATATTATAAGTTCTAAAAATGGTAAAATGTATTGTAGGAGTGCAGAGAGGAGAGGTTTTTTCATTGTTATTCTATTTCCACATAATAATACAAGAGTGACCCTAAAATATGTGAGGTTTTGGTATGGCAATTTACTTTAAAGCTATCATCTTCAAATTTTATTAAATAGCCACATTTTAATTTTCAAAATATTTTTGGAGGAAAGATATTTGTAAATTTAGTACATCTGATTTGGTGGTGTTACAATTGCTTCTCTTACTTGATTTTAGCAAATGGTGCAAACAGTTTAGGAGATCCTGGCAAGAGTGCGTAACTCTTTGGAAAAAAACCAAATATGTGCGATTTAATCTCCCCAGTAAATTATTATGAATTTATGAAGTTAGGAATCACTGGCATAAATTATTCCCTCCCACTGAAAAATAATATGACTCACTGATAAAGTGCTGGGCCAGTTTTTTTTAATTTCAGAAACCCAATAGTATTGAGACTGCTACAGCTACCAGGAAACAAACAAGCAAACAGAAATGTTAAAAGTCTGCAGGAGATTCACAATGGTGCTAGAAGTTTTATGAAGTAAAGTCATAGGGCCAGAAATCTGGTTGGAAGATCGATTAGTGAATTTAGTTAGTTAGTAATTACTGTTGGCTATATTATTATCTTATCATTATTTTTACATTTGTATTTACTTATTTTCTAGCTTAAATCCAAGGCTATATTATTTTTTTCTTATTAGACGGCTGGTGGAGAAGACTATGTGCGTGCGTGAGTGGGGGGAGAGGGGCAGCTCTCTTCCTCAAACAGCCCATAGCATGACCACTACATGAAATCATTAATTGAATGATTTTACTGTGTTAACCTAATTTGTCATGATTAGGTCTTAAGACATTTTCCATTGGCCTGAACAAATCCTGAAATTGCTTGCAATGGCATTAAATGGAGAAAGAATATTTGTTATAACCTAGTATTTGCTATCCTTCATGAAAAGGTATGTTTTTAAACATGTATACTATGCCTAGACTTTTTTCTTTTAAGTTTTTTTGTTTAATTTATTTTGAGAGAGAGAGAGAGAGAGAGAGAGAGAGCGCAAGCAAGGGAGAACAGAGAGAGATAGAAAGAATCCCAAGCAGGCTCCACACTGTCAGTACAGAGCCTGATGTGGGGCTTGAACCCACAAACTGTGAGATCATGACCTAAGTCAGAGTCAAGAGTCAGAAGCCTAACTGACTGAGCCCCCAAGGTGCTCCACTATACCTAGACTTTAACATAATCTCTGATAAATGGGATGTCTTTTCTATATGATTTTGTGAATTTGCTTTTCAGATGAATTCTGATTGGGGCTTGTTTTCGTTTCTAGATCTACTATAACAAAATACCACACTGGGTGACTTTTATGGCAGAAATTTATTTTCTCACAGTTCTAGGGAGAAGAAATCCATGACTCGACATCAGAAGTTTTGATCCCTCTAAAGACCTTTTTCCATGACTTATAACTAACCATCTTCTGTCTCCTCACATGACTTGTTCTCTGATGTTTCTCTCTATAGGTCCTAATCTCTTCTTCTTGTGAGGACACCAATCATATTGGATTAGGGCCTCACCCTAGGAGCTCATTTAACTCTAATTACCTCTTTAAGGAGCCTACTTCCAGATACAGTCACATTTGGGGCTCAGGCTTCAACACATGGATGTGAGGGGAACACAGTTCAGTCCATAACAGAGAGCTACAGGGATTTAGATTTGTTGAACAATGAGAAACTCTTCAAAAAATAAGCTGAATAACTAGGAAAATATGATCTGCTATGAAAAGAGGCGCTGTCTGATAATGTACACACTTATGTCACCTGTTGAGAATGTAGCATCTGGTTGAGTCAGGAATCTGGGAGTCATTCATAACTCTTCAATCTTCTGATATTTAATAAATTACCTGGGAGAATAAAATTTGTTCTCTCCCTTAAATATCTATGTAAGCCATTAACTTTTTTCTACTCTCGATATGAATATGTTAACTTAGATCTTGACTAGGTTATTATGGAAATTTCCTAGTTAGAATTTTTGCCATTCTCCCAATTTTAACTCTTTCCAATTCATTCCTAACAACACACAGAATAATGCCTGCATAAACTCTTCAGTGTTTCCAGTGACCACAGGATTGAATGAAATTCCCTCACAATTTAATACAGATTCTGTCAGGTCTATCCTTTTCTTGCTGACTTCTTATACTCGATGCTTTAGCTAAACTGCACTTGCATTTCGAAGACCATGTTCCTCTTATGTCTGGTACTTTGTACAAGTTGAAAATTTGGCCTTGTGCCCTTTCTGCCAAGAATCTAATTCATATTTAAGGTCTCAGCTTTTATAACACTTTCTACAGGAAGACCTTATTGACCTTCAAATCTGGGTGAGGTGCTCTTTTAAGGTAGTACCGAAATCTTTTTTTTTTTTTTTTGGTATTTAATTAATCCATACTTCTCTCCTGATAACATTTCTGTCATTACATTGAAATAAAATTTTTATCAGTATGTATCTACTAAAAAGTAAGCTCTTTACAAAATAGGAATCTTGTCTTGCTCACTGCTTTAATTCTAGCACCAGTGTTAACCCTGGCACATGGTAAGCATTCACAACAGGACTAAAGTTGCTAATTGAATGATATTGGGGAATCCCTTCTAACATGCATCATAGTTTACAATTAGAAAATAATGGCAGGGTAGTTATACCCAAATTATAAATTTTTCTTAATTATCTTTCTTTCACTGCCTTCAATATTTTCTTCCATTTCTATTATTTTCTAGTCTGGAGAGTTCTTTATATTTTTGATCCCAAGAATCAGGTCATCACTTGGATTTTTTTTTCACTTTGCATGATACAAAGAGACACGATAGATACTGATTCATCATATAAACTGACAACTGGGATGAACTGAAAAACCGATCAAATTAACCAAGAGGAAGACAGTAAAAGGACAGTGTCAGGGACTCAGAGAATGCTTCGGGGCGGCTGAGGTTGCTACCATCAGGTTTCTGAGTGATAACAGAGCCGGCAGCTATCATTACAAGATTGCTGTCAAAGGACAGTAGACTCTGAAGCAATGTGTGTGTGTGCATTTTAAGAGAAGAAATGTCCACCCAAATGTAAGTGTTGTAAATTGCATGTGAAGGTGAATAAGAGCTTTGTTCTCCAAACAATGAAACCAGAATGTGTTTGAAAGTGAGTGAAGCACGAGGAAGGAGCTCACATAGAAAACACGCCCAGAAGAAATAATGCTTGTATAATGACTGTGTTAAAAACGTGTAATTTCTAAATATATGCTATCAGCTCCACCAGAAGTTGGGTCAAAGTTTGTAAACATTGCTTTACATAACACATTTCAAATTAAAATTACCCTTTCCTTTAGATAGAGGCTTTGACTATATGATTACCATCAGAAATTCTTGTGTTCTTTGTTCCTTATGCCTCACATGTGATCAGTCTTCAGAAATGTTTATAATGTATTACTATTGTGTCCCTTTAAGTAGTATTGAGCCGATCAAGTCCTCAGTGGACTGTGAGTGAAAGTGTTAGAAAACCATATTTACAAATCATATTTCTGTGAGTATAAAGAAACTGCCTTGTTATCTCTAAGAGGACATTTTATCTTTGGGACTATGTGGAACGAGGTAATGCCCTGTTATAGGGTTTGTACACCTAGAAAGGGAAATCTCTAGTAAACAAAATACAGATGACTAGAGAATATATTTGTCTAGTTACAATATCAGACCAACCACTTAAATCTTTCCTCAAATAAATAGACCCAAAGCAGGAGAAGGCTTACTGTTGTCTTCTGTGTATTGCTTTCATAACTACTTTGAAATTGGTAATTAAACTCATATTTATTGAGTAGTTGTCATGATGTCTAGGGCTGTGCTGGGCAGTGGAGATGCACAAATAAAAATAAAGATTCTACACATTATGTTTTCCATCAATGTGTTCACAGCTCCTTGGAATGCTGAGCATTTTTTTTTTCAGCAGTGTGATCTTTAAAATTTTTGAATCTCATCATGATAATTCCTCGCTGAAAGACTTCAGCATTCCCTTTATACACCAAGAATAAACTGAAACTGGAAACCATGATTCACAAGATTCCAACTGACCTGGTCTGTTTCTGATACCGCCCCCCCTTCTTCTCTCCCCTGGCTGTTCTGCCTTTCCCGTCTGAACAGGACACCTTCAGCTCTTGATGTGACTCCTTCTTTCTGTGTGCATAGCCATTTCCTCAGTGAGGCTTTCCCTCTCCGTCATATTCATTTTTGAGAGAGAGAGAGAGAGAGAGACAGACTGCGATCAGGAGAAGGGCAAAGAGAGAGCAAGACACAGAATCGAAGCAGGGTCCAGCCTCTGAGCTGTCAGCACAGAGTTCAATGCAGGGCTCGAACTCATGAACTGCGAGATCACGACATGATCCTCAATCAGACACTGAAATGACTGAGCCAAAGTCAGAGACTCCAACAACGGAGGCACCCAGCCGCCCCAGCATGATAGTTAACAATCCCTCCCCACGTCAATCTCTATTCCCTTCCACTGCTTAATGTTCTTTATTGCACTTGTCACTACCTGAAATATGTGTTTATGTTTAGAAGAAGAAAAAGAGAAAACTAAAAAAAAATTTTTTTTTAAAATCCCAGTAGAATGAAGTTCCATGAGGTAAAGTCTGTGTCGTTTAACTGCTGTAGTCATGTCATATGAAAGTAAGTAGGTGGCCAATGGGACATGTTTGGTAAGTGTGTGTCAAGTAAGTGAATGAAGGTCTGAAAAGACGTGGCAGTCAGCACACAGTGCCGGTGCCACAGTCCTCCATTTTCCAGTAGTTTCTGGAAATGTAGAGAAGGCTCAGGAAGTCAATCAAAATGCTTTTGTAAAATATTTTGTCCAGTCTCTCATTGAATGTACATTTATAAAATTTAATTTTGCACTGAGATGCAAGAGGAGATGTAGAATTTTCCCCCAAGTAAGCCCTTATATTGAAACACTCATCTTATATGCTAATTTTTCCACAAACTTACAGGTCAGACATTAACATAATTTCCTTAACATTCCTTTTGAAACATTTGGCTATAAAATCAATTTTTATTAATCATTTTGAAAAACATGAAGTGTTGTAAATAGATCTCATGTTTACTATTTAATTTTTCTAATAAAAATATACATTTGGAAAGGTGTGTTTTCATGTCAGGATTTCTTAAAATAGAATGTATCTATCATAGGTATGTGAATTATAAAATAAAAGTAGCTCTCTGGTTATCTTAAAGCATGGCTAGGTTTCAAGCTTTACAAACATTTGCTATACAGCATGTCAAGAAAGACAGCCAGCTTCCAGAATGGTTTGGACCAAATGTACATATGTGTTAGCCACCGCACCACACCACTGTTCAGCCTGCTTAAACTGCATCCATCTTATTTTAAAGACTGCACTTGCAAATACTAAGGGTTCACTGGGATGTTTATTATCTACCAATTTCCTTTTTAGCTTGAGAGACAGTTCTCAATATGATAAATTACCTTTCTGGTAGAAAATCCATTCCAGAAAAGCCCTCTGAAGTGAATACCTGTTAAACTACAAGATCTTTAAAATGAATACATTTTATAATGAGAAAAAGAAATTGAAAAGTGAAGCACTGAAATGAAATGCCTGACGCTTGAAAGAAAAAATGAAACCGATAACCTATAAAATTTACCTTTTTTAGCCATGCCTCATTAAAAAAAAATGAAAAAGGTATATCAGCAGAGGTAACAGGAAATGGCAAACGTCATGCTCGATAAATGTTTTTGCTGTATGTAATTATGTTATTTTAATTCATCTTAAACCATAGCATTGTAGATTGCTTTACCTTTAAAAATCTAATACTGTAAACAGAGTTTATGGGAAGACATGATTCATAGATGAGAAATTTTTAGTTGTACCACTGGGCAATGTTCAGATTGAATTCTTCCATTTCCTATCTACCCGCCAAGTTCCTCAGAGCAAATATTGTTGAAGAACACGCCTCAGTAATATTTCCTTAGAAAACACAGAACTTTCTAGGTGAAACAAATACATTCTACCTACAACACTTAAATAACTTGCTTCTGTGTAAACTGCTCTCAGACTTTCCTTCTTCCCTCCATTCTCCCTGCCCCCCACCTGGACTTTCTTCCTGATACGTTACCTTTAAAGTGACTCAGTGACCGTTTTCTCAGTCTCAAGTCATATGCAGTAGAGTTTCTCAGAAGGAGGATGCTCCTGAACTGCTGCAATAAGAGAAGCTCTCCTAAACTTGGAAGTTTGTAACATAAAAGCACTCTAGGAAGAATGAAATGGCAGCTGGGAACAGCACTTTAGACACTGGAAGCAATAAAGCAGCTGTTAGTGGACAGCGTTCCTCTTATAGATGTCTCTGTGATTTTCTTAGCCAGGGACACATCTGTGGGGCATTATGAATCTGTGAGAAGATTAAAAACTTCATTTACACTTATCGAAATGTCTGAGAGAACTATTTGAAGTGTGAGAATTCTTTGTAGCTTTTATGAGGAGACTTTTTCCGAAGCAAGAAAAGTCATGGTATTGGAAAGGCCAGTTTTAAATTTAAACTAAAAAAAAAATCTTATTTTAGGACAAGAATAGTAGAGTGAATTTTAAAAAGAGGGGAAAAAAGAGTAACATTTTCTATAAGCTAACAAAAGGGCTATTAGTATAAAATTGTCACTAGACCCACTTTTTAATGTTCCAACTCATCACTTAAGTATTAATTTCTCTCTCCATATGCATATATGTATACTGTATGTACACATAGATACGCAAACATATTCTAAAATAGCACACATGTGAGACATCTGCTCAAATGAATATAATTATGTAAATGTATTTAAATAGAGTTTTTATGTTTTTCAAAAAAAATATATTTAATTGTGAACTTCAAAACAGAAAGGTAATATAGAACAAATATTTTTGTTTTCATAGTGTACTATGAATATCCACAGTCTGTAGACTGGGGTTGAGAGAATGTGCTTCTGGGACTCCAGAATTACCACAGCGATTGAATGTGATCCTTCTGGTTCTCAGCGAACACATTGCCTAGCATAGTGCCTAATACAGAGCAGATGATTATTATTATTTTACACGAAGGAATATTATTTTCCAGTTAAAAAAATTTAGGTGGTATACTGAATTAAAATGATACTGTGAAGAATATCATTTAGCAACATTAATTATGTAGCACTAATGAAGCATATAAAAAATGTTGAAAATAAATTCAGATGGCTTATGACTTTTGATAAGTGGTGAAGGGACCTCTCCTGTTTTTGGAGCAAGTAGATAAGTGGCCAATAGATTATTGCTTAGTATGGAATTTGAAGATCAGGAATGGGCAAGCAGAAGTGAAGATCACCTGCCCCATTGGGAAGTCCCAATTTCTTGCTCATTTCCTAGACATGAGCCAATTTTAAGATTTAGAAATCACTAAGCAACTGTACCGATTCCCTCCCCAAAATGACCTATGATCATTTATTTGGGTAAACATATTCCCAAAAACTAGAATAACAGATGTTTAGAGGACTCTATGATGCAGGATCTGAGTTGACAATGATATTTGGGACCCAAAATGTTTTCATTCCCTTGCCCCCATTAGAGGGGGGATTACTTAATAAAAGGGGTTTAGTTTCATCTCATAGTGGGTCCACTGGATCCACCTTGGCCCAGCCTATGATCATTTCTCTCGTACCTAAATGAATATATTTAGCTACTGGTAAAATCCTCACACTTTCATCTGTAGAATAAGAGCTAGAAGGAAAGGTCAGAGGAAGCTCTTAGAATTTATTCTCTCCTCAAGATAGCAAATCTAAAGGCACTGGGCATCCAGTAACTGGCAGATATATGAGGCCAAGTTTGTGGGTCAATTGACACCACTCCTCCCCCCCCACCCCCTCCACTTTTTCATGGGATCAGATTGAAGCTGGTCTCTAGCTGGTCAGACTACATTCTTATTAAGCTTTTTTTCTTCTGCTCTATCCACTTCAAGTTCTCCCTTTCTCCTAAGAATACTTTCCTAATAAGTCATTTGAACATTAATCCCTGATTTAGGCTCTTTTTATTTGAAATAGCACCTTCTTCTCTTAGTATCTTTCATTTTTTATTCCTTACTGATTTTATTTTATTTTTTATATAAGCTCAAAACTATTTCACATTATATTTCTAAATAATTATTTTTAAATTTATTTAAATGAGCTCCCTAATTAGATTCTAAACTATCCTGGATGTTCACTAATTTAGTCAAGAGAGAGTAGGACCTAAGCAATAGTAGATACCAAAAAAAAGTCAAATAAATGAACATATGAACAAGTAAATGACTTTGAAATAGTTAATTTTCATTTACCTTTTAATTTTGTTATTCTTTGGTAGGTAATTTTCTGACTTATTCCTAAAAGGGAAATATAGTTGCTCAATTTAACATGTTTTTCTTTCTATTCTTCTTTTGCATGTAGATTCAAATAGAATTAAGAATGGGGCGCCTGGGTGGCTCAGCTGGTTAAGCCTCTGACTTCAGCTCAGGTCAGATCTCATGTTCACGGGTTCGAGCCCAGCGTTGGGGTCTGAGCCTGGAGCTTGCTTCCGATTCTGTCTCCCTCTCACTCTGCCCCTCCCTGCTGATGCTCTGTCTCTGTCTCAAAAATAAATAAAACATAAAAAAACCCCAAATAGAATCAAGAAAATATTTTGACTAATAATTAAACTCATAAGTAAAAATTTAGGAATTTATATAAATATAAGGGCAGCATGATTTTATACTTAGATTATTTTTCCATATTTGCTAAATGAGTTATTTCCTTTTTATGTTGATAATCCATGGCTTGGGTAGTCTAGCCTTCTATGCTATGAGTTACCTACACTTTGGAATATAGAACATTCTAGATTGCGCCCTTCTGATTTACCTTTATTTTATAAATGAAACAGTATAACCTTTAATTATCACAAGATGCTATTGATCTAAAGAATGTCAACCCTTTGTACATTTAAGCTTCTGAAACTTGGAGTAAGCTGGTGGATATATTTTACTAACCCTGGCAAGTGATAAAAACCCCTATAATTTTTGAAGTGGAGATTTTTGAAATTGCTGTAGTCTTTATAGCACTATTAACTTCTATAAAGATTTCCTTTTTTTTAACTTAAATTAATTGATTAAATTAATTCACTACATATTTTATAATAGCCTTTAAATATAGTGAGATAAGTTAAAATATAGTGCATTAAATCTAGAAGTTGACATGTACTGGGAGAGTGCAGACACTTTGAGTTTGTCTTGATCTATTGTGAATATTATAAAGTCTAGAGATTTAAAACTGTGAAACACTAGAAACAAAACTATTCAATGCTTTTAAAGGTATCATTAAAGAATTAAGTCCAATAGAGGAGGCATTAGGAGAACTGATTATAGTCCCAATATTGCTGTTATCTTGCTGTGTGATCTAGAATATAAGTAATGTCATCGATAGAAGAATTTTATTTGGATATGTTTAGTGAGTGATAGCATAAATTATTGCTGTATTTTGACTCTACCCCACTCTTCCTTTAATCCCATACATGAACCCATTTTGAGTCACAAGTTCACAGTTGCTCATGAGGTCACAGTTGCAAAACCAGTAAATAGAAGCTCTACACCCTTAACTTTGAAATAACAGAACATGGGTAAAATTAAGAGATCTGGAAGAATACTTCCTGGATGTTACTGTTTGTGTCCCCCAAATTCATATGTGAAATCCTTGTAATGTGATGGTATTTGGAGGTGGAGCCTATGAGAGGTGATTAAATCACGAGAGTAGAGCCTTCTTGAATGGGATGTGTGCCCTCAAAAGAGACCCCAGAGAGCTGCCTTACCCTTTATTCCAAATAAGTTTACAGCTAGAAGGGGCCATCTACGAATGTGGAAGTAGGCTCTCACCAGATACTGAATCTGCTGTGACCTTGGACTTCACAACCTTCAGAACTGTGAGAGTTAATTTCTGTTGTTCATAAGACAGCAGTGTATGGCATTTGTTATAGCAGATGGAGCATGTAAGACCCCAAGTGAGTTGCTCCCACACCAGAAGAGATTAAAGTTCTGGGCTGAGTTTTAAACACAATAATCATGGGAAGTGAGTAGTGAATGAAGTAGAGCTTTAACCCCTCAACTCCTGAATGTTAGCATTTGAGTCTGGGGTAATAAAACTGGCAGATAACTTTGGGTACCTGAGAGTTTAAAGAAACTGTGCTCTCCAGATGTGTCTGCAAAACCTGGAAATCTCCAGTCTTGCAGGCATTTCCTATGCCATTATGGCAGGAGGACAAGAGAAGATAGATTGCTATCAGTGTTGGACATAGAATAATTATATAGTTTAGTTTGCCCAGGACAGTCCTCATTTACATCTGCTTTTCAGTATCATTTGTCTCAGACAAGATGTCTCAGTTTCAGATGATGAATTAGATGATCACTTTAGCTGTAAATGGCAAATAGGGATGAAGTAACCCTACAAAGCTTCCTATAGCATGGGATTGGGATAAGAATATAGCTGCATTTTACTGTGCCCCATTCAATGTAAGGAGACATAACAGTTGAAAGAGCCACGCTTATGTAAACTGCATTTAACTAGGGGCACTTAGATGATTGGAGAGGTACCTATGACTATATAGTAATTTACATCACTGTAGCTACAAATGGTACATGGTAAACAATAAAGGCAAATATCATGACCTTCTCCACTGCTGTCATGATGGCAATGTCAAATCCCTAGTTAAAAGGAGCTACAGAAGGTTCTAAAACTGACTGATTATAACCTGAAGTGACTTTATCTGAGATTGAATAAGATTATGTTTTTGGTAATCACTTGGAATGAAAGTTTGAAACTAAGTTCAGCCTAAGTTCAGGTATAATTTTTTAAAAAGACAGACATAGATTGAGAAATGTGTACCTATTATACGTGTTTTTCAAACTGTTCTCTGAGAAGTTCTACAGGTCTTCCGAGTGACATTAGGGTCAAAAGGGTGTTTTGGGTGCTGGATCTGAGCTTAACACCTTTGATTCAATCAGTTTGACTGTTTCCATTTGTTAAAAGTGGTTTAATTGAAGGAAAGGTTTTGCTATTAAGATAGTGATATTAGAATCACCTTTATTCCTCTCTTTTTCTTTTGGCCTGTGTGTGACACATCTGGCTTACTGCTTCTATTTTCAAAAGTTTGATCATTTTCTACTATCCCCACTGTTATAAACCATGTTCAAAACCATTATCATTTCTCACCTGCATTATTGCAATAACCTCCCAACTGGTTCCCTTTGCCACCCTTGTTACCCTATTCTCAACAGAGCAGCTAGAATAATGCTTTTAAAAAGATAAGTAAAATCAGGTCACTTCTGCACTCATGACTCTTCAATGGTATCCCCTATCACTGAGGTCCTACATGACCTGCCTCACATCACAAAGCCCTACATGAGCTGCCCTCCTCTACCTACTATCACTCTGATCTCATCACTTTCAAATTTCCTCTTTCTTTTTCTGTTCTGTGCTTTTGGGCATCTTTGCTCGTGTACAAATACACGAATTATGCATTCACTTTATGGGTTTTTGCACTTCCTATGCACTTTGACTAGCCTACCCTTTCCCTTGAGCAGGCTCTAAAAAATAAATTTAATGACCCTAGTCTGAATGATTTCTAAGAGCATTTTTATGATTATAGTTCTGTAATTATAAGAAATCTTGGATTGGAATACCTGGAGTTGAATCAGATGTTCTCTCACAAGACTGTAAAGGGGATGAACTCTGTCTCTGTAGCAACTGTGTCTATTTCTAAAATGTCTATGTGTCTTCTGATAGGGGAATTTTGGACCAGTACTGTCAATGCCAAAGAGGTTACAAATACCATATATTCAACTATTGATATTTGTAGGGTAATATTACCACTGCTATCTTATACCATGTAGCAAATAATTTTAAGAATTGCATGTTAAAATTTGCAAAACTTGTAATTTTCACCATCATAAATTCAAAGAATCCTGTCTTTTGTTTATTATACCAAATCATTCCCATACTCTTAATTATTTAGACGTTACTTGTAACCATTTTTTAAGATCCTACCAAAAAAAAATCACCATCTAAAAATGTTAAGGAGCCGTATGTTATTCCTAGACATAGGCACTGGACTGCAGACTAGTCAAGAAACCCAGGTTCTATGACCAAGTCAGTTAACTTTTTCAGGAACCAGTTGATTTCTGTTTCGTATGTAGTAAGCAGCCGCCAATAAAAGTCCCAATGGTACTTTACCACCTGGTACTAATACCTGGTGAAACTATGTCCCCTTGATTATAAGATGGACTTGGATGGGTTCATTTCTGATGAATAGAATATAAGGGGAAATTATGGGTAGTCCTTTCTGAGATAATGTTTTAAAAAGTCTATCGTTTCTGTATTAGGTGCTCTCTCTCTCTCTATCAAATTGCTTGTTCTGGAGGAAGTCAGCTTTCATGTTGCAAAGCAGCCCTTTGGAGGATCCCCCACAAATGAGCTTGGAAGCAAATCTTCTGTATCGGCCAACAGTTTATGTGAGTGAATTTGGACATAAATCTTCTGAGGACTACAAGCCATATGAATGGACTTAGAAATGATCCTCTCCAGTTGACCCTTGTGAGGACAGCTGCCCTAGCTGTCACAGTCTTGTGAGCTATGCCAAGGTGTAAACACCTAGCTAAACTACTCTTATATCCCTAATACTTACACAATAAATGTGTGTTATCATATATCATAGGAATAGCATATCCAGGGATGTGTTATCTAAGGATCATATTATGACTATAAAATTCTATCCTCTCAGATTCTTCCCTACTTTTCTAGGTATGATCATACTAAACTATAAGAATTGTCACTTTCCCCAGAGAGCAAAAAGAGTGAACTTGAGAATAAGTATGATTTTGCATTGTAATAAAACTGTTAAATGTCCAATTGGGTAGTTAAGATGTGTTTAATGTACATTAATTTTGTCCTAAAACTCCAGAGTTTAAAATAAATTTCCTAAATTATTTGCCCAACTTTAGACTGAAGTGATAAAATTAAGGCAACTAAGTCAGAGAGACTGCTCTAGCCCTCTTACTTAAGAAAGGTCATGTAGAGGAGACTTAATTCTGTTCAGATCTGTGCTACTTTAAAAGGACAGCAGTAGACAGCATGGTAAGAGGGCAGCAGCCTTGATCTTCATGACTCCTGTCCTTGTATTCTAAGCTTATACCAATGCCCTTTGAAAGAATATATTTTGATCCTTGTGGTCCATCCACATTGCTATGGTTGTAATTAGTCAAAGTCCATGATATCAATCCATTCCTCATGGCTTTTGTATATCACGTCTCTGTACCAGGCATGTCTAGCATCACTGAACTTTTGTTTGTATAAAAGGGGAACTCTTTCAACTTTACATTTAGAACTAGCATCTCCACAGCTCAAAGCAGCAGTCTTCCACCTCAGCTTTCCCCCAATTTTTACAGCCTTTATAGGAGTGTCCGTATTTTTATCTCAACCACTTTTCATAGCTAAAGTTCAATGTGCATTTATATGTGAGGATACATGCAGAGAAATATATGTAATCACATAAAATAAATACACTTTTTTTCCAGCTCAAAGCAGTGTAATTATGTAATAGTTAATAAAATAGGTGCCAAGAATTACAATATTTTTTACCATATAATAGAAGACACCATATATTAAAATGGACATAAGAAGCACCCCATGACTTCAGCTCAGGTCATGGTCTCACAGCTTGTGTATTCAAGCCCCACATTGGGCTCTGTGCTGATAGAGCCTGCTTTGGATTCTGTGTCTCTCTTTAGCTCTGCCCCTCCCTGGCTCATGCTCTGTCTCTCTCTCTCTCTCTTTCTCTTTCTCTCTCAAGAATAAACATTAAAACAAATTTTTTTAAAAAGAAACACATTTACCATAGAGTAAAATCCATCTGTTTTTATGTCCCTATTAAAATAGGTAATAGAAAGTTTCCTCTTCACATACACACATGCACACATTTATACAATTTTCTCCTTACAGAAGATATAGCAACAACATCCTGCTATTTGTTCACGTATTTTCATAAACAAATCATCTTTAAAGATCTCTGATAATTGTTCCCAAGTGCATTTCATGGATTATTTTTAGTGAAGTGTTGACATATATACTAATAACTCTCAGGTTGCACATATTTGGAAAATGCTGGGTTAAAGTGAAATAAATTTTATTACCTCAGGAAATACTAGACTTTAATAGGCTTATATGCATTATGGATCTGCAACAGAGACTGTAGAATACAATATTCCTCAAAATAACTGATAAAGAATTTTTTTAGATACTGAAATATATTTTGGGAAAGGAAAAGAAGAAAGGAGAAAGAAATAAAAAAGCAAGAAGGAAGGAGAGGAGATGGAAAGAAAGAAGGGAGAAAACTAGGGCGACATATATTACTTTTCCAATGGGTTAAAAGACCAGAAAAAAGATAAGATAATTCACTGACTGGAATCTACTTAACATGTTATTGTGCATTTACATATGTTATAGCTACTACATCATAAATGGCCCTAGAGAGAGCTATTAATGAGGGAGAGAGAGAGGAAGTAAAAGATTGACTAGACTAGTTGGATAAATCATTTAGGAGAACTAGAAAAGCATTGAAAAGGATATTTAGCTTGCTGATAGGCTTCTTTTAACTATTCAGCAATAGAGTTCAGACTTGGGTGAGGCAAATATAAGTATCTGTTTATTAGCTGCCCTAGGACGGAGGCAAGGTGGTGAAAAACACACAACATATCTCCCTCCCTTAGTCATTTTACTTAGACTCTTTTAAATAACGGCATCATTTTTGTAAGACAAAAATGCAGCAATGGTCTATTAGAATACTTCCTTATATTAAAAAATTTGCCACATAAAAAATCTATTTGATGATGCAAGACTCCTTGATGAATAAATAGGGGGTTGTGGATGAATACTGTGGGGTACACAAATTGTGATCAGTAAATAGTTGTTAATAAAAATGATGAGGATCCTGGAAGTGTCTCTGTATTTCTTTATTGATCTTATCTCTTAACTATTTCTCCAGTCTTAGCACTATTTCCATTGGCCAATATCCGACTTCCTTATTTCTTTCTTTGACCATCATCCCTATCACATTTTCCTGTGTACAGCTTTGTCCTTCTACATCCCTTTCCTACATTATCACCGGGACTTATATTTTCTAAGATGAAATCTGATCATGTTGTTTTAGTGTTCATCTGCAGTGGCTCTCAGTTACCCACAGGGAAAAGTCTTAATTATTATGGTGTGTGTATACATGTTACTGTGATAGTTCAGTTATTTCATTACTATGCTTTTGTACTTGCTCTTTGCTCACCTAAAATGCCTTCTCCAGTTCTATGCACTTGACATGTTGCTTGAATTACTTAAAAGAAAACAAATAAACAAACAAACAAACAAACAAGATTTCTAAATACATAATGTGGATCAGCTCTTTAAGATGTACATTTTAAACTTTTTAACAGGGTTGTTTTCAAAATGGACCCTTATTTAAATTTTTAAAGACAATTTTCAGTTTCTTTTTTGTTTCTTGGGAAAACCTTTAAATCATCTCAATGAACTTAAATTTAAATCGTCCTTATGCATCTAGGAAATAAAGAGAAAATATTATTAACCAATTCTCCCACCTCAGAGTCATAGAAACTTAGGAGAGAGCAAGTGCTACAGGTGTTTAATGAAGATGTGAAATGGGAAATACCTAGTTAAGTAGCTCTTAATAATACTTTTGACTAACACAGTATGTTACCAATTGGTATTTTATTGTGCTATAAATCTTGCAACCACTTTCCTCATTAAATATTAAAGTGTGCAATTTAAACTATTTGCTGAAAGGGTTTCCCAGATCTGAAGCTATACAAAACAGTTACCTTCATCAATCAGAACAAACCAAAAACTAAATCCAAACAAAGACTTTTATAATTGAGGGAATGCCTCCTGACACTTTACTTTCCTCTTCAGTTAGCACAGCATAGATCCATTTCCCCCACCTGAGCTGATTTAAATCTACATGCACATAGTATTCTTGAATGACTTAATCAAGAAGAGGGGTAATAGCACATCAAGAGACATTATTTGGTATTGTAAGGATTTGAGCCACCTGGAGACATTACAATAAGCAGATGTTAATCCACAATTATGTTAGTCAAAAGATATAGTCAATCTATAGGCAGTGGCTCCCTTTATGATTTTCTTGTTTAGACAAGGGCATTCACTGTCTTTCATTGTGATATCTTTGCTAGGCTTACTTTCTCTAAAATGGGACATCTTTCCTGGATACGTTTCTATGTACTTCTCCTCAAAATTACAGTGAAACAATAGGTGCTATTTTTCATGGGCTAAACGTTTGATTGGACCTGAGTAAGTAGCCTAAAACAACAACCACAACAACAAGAACAACAACAAACATTGAGCTCTTTTCCATGGTAACTGCCAATTTCTGGTGATTCAACCAGAAAGACCAACACAGAGGGAAAGAAAAGAAGCACTCATTATATGTACTTTAGGTCTTTTAAAAAACATAGAATTGTTTGTTTAGCCACAAATCTGTGGATCTACTAGTAAGGCTACGTTGCAACTTTAAGGGAATGGGCACTGTTCGAAAAGGTCACCATGATGAAAATGGAAGAGGCTACCATGTTTTGTATGCATGCTGTTGGCATTGTTGTATAAACAAACAAGGGCAAGATTCTTGCCAAGAGAGCTAATGTATGCTTTTGACCATACGCGCTCTAGGAACCATCCTAGATTCCAGGAACTCTTTAGGGAAAATGACCATAAAAGAAGGAAGCAAAATAGGAAATTTCCTGGATTTATTCTGAGTTCCACCCAGAGAAGCATACCTTGTGAGAACCAACGGAAAGGAGCCTGAGCTGTGAGAAATCTATCCCCTATGAATTCATTGCATAATTCATTATATAAAAACAAACAAAAAATGAGATTGTAGAAGTTAGGCCTTTGTTTTTTCTCTTAATTGAATAGAAATGAGAGGTTCCATACCCCATATCAGTTTTTAAAGCAAACTTTTATTGTGTCCTAATTGGGTCATGTCTTTACTATTAAAATTCATATTTTTCTTGCTGGAAAAAAAAGTTTGAGCAAATCTCTGCTCTGCATGGAAAAATATGATTCAAATGTTCTGCCATATGTCTGCTAGACAAGTCACCATGAAAATACAGTGAGCTGAAAGAGGCAGATATGGTTTTCTTCAAATCATTTTGTTTTTCCATATTAATAGAAAACTCCCTTGTTTGTCAAATTTGTTTATTTCCATTTCTCATTTTTTAATTAATTTTATTAACATCATTTTTACTCATTGATCTCTCTTCTCCTGATTTTTCTTCAGATTAGCTCAATTCCATTCCTGTGTTTACCCACTCCTGGAGGTGAAGAAAAGATAATTGAACCTAACTGGAGAGATTTAAAAGATAAACCAGAGGGCTAGGGGCAGGGCTAGAGAGCAAGAATATAATGTGGGCCAAATTGTAGAGATACAGCTACATTTTTTTTCTTTTTGAAGGAAACAAAAAATTCAACTCACTGGTTAATAACTTGTTCTTCCTTTCGCCTGGTACACTATTCTCCAATGCCTGCTGAGCTCGTTCTCATAAATTAGAATTCAGCTCATATATTGCTTTCTTTTAGAGGATTTTCTTAATCCTCCAACAGAAAATACTGCTACCTCTTCAATTATATTACATTGATATGTTTTAATTTCTGCTGCATGTCATCTATAACTATTTGAATATATTTATTGCATGTCAATTGTCTCCTTCAAACAAAAAAGTACCACCATGTGAGTAGGGTTTTTGTTTTTATTCAAACTCTCTATTCCTAGAATTTAAAGAAAGGCATGTTTAAAAGTATTCTATAAACGTATTTTTTTCATAGAAAGTTATAATTTAACAGAATAACTAGAAAGAGACTGAATAGTAAAATGCGCCTTGTGAATGGTAAGTTCAGGTTCAATGATGAGAGAAATCAATATGGCTAAAAACATCTGGGGAAGACTTCACAGAGGATGTGAGCTTCCAAATGACCTCTGCAGAACAGGCAAAGAGAAGAAAGGGCATTCCCAGGGAGGGGGAAAACATTCACTAAGATATGGGGGTAAGAATTAGCCTAGAATGCCATTAAACGCTTAACTCCACATCCACTGTTTCTAATTTTTTTTATGCGAGAGTGCCATTTGAAATTATCCTCCTGATTTTTTTAAAAACATGAAGCCAGATATTTAACACCACTGCTTCCTGAAGGAATTGGATGTAAAGGCATCACTTGTCTTTGTGCTCAAGTGTAGCACTCAATAAGCTGCTGTTCAATGAAGTGTCTTTCTGACAAGACAGATGAGGCAGTGACATTGTGATCAGCAACTATAGACTGTGCAGGGCCCTGGCTTTCACAGCAGGGGCTTGTCAGGCTAGTCTGGATTTCATCTGGTAAACCTTAAGCACATTTTCATGAGGATGTCTACATCAGGCTGCCTAAGAGTGCCTTACCATAGCCGTAGGCCTACAGACACACATTGTCTTCTCTCACCTTTTGATTTAGAAGTTGACTGTCGATTCATCACTCTCCATCTGATAAAAACTAAAGACCATTTATTCCATGAGGTATTTGGTTAGTTGAAGGAAGGCAGCTAAATATGAAATTTTTAGCATTGGGGAAGTAGGGAAGTGCCATAACTGAATTTTTCTTGTCACTACCTTTGATATTGTCTTGTGTGTTGGTGACTTTGTGTGGATGTGTGTCTGTGTTTGTGTGTGTGTTTCTGCTCTTTTCTTTTATTTTATTGCCATATTGACAGGAATCTTCTGGATTGTACAACGTTGAAAGAGAAAGCAATCCATTTTGAAATGATTGTTTTAAAGAATAATTGAGAGAGATGGAAACACTAGTAAGAAAGAAAAAGAGAATACAGATAGCAAATAACTAGAGATCTGCATGCTATAAGCATTAAAAATATTGAGGTGGTGGATGACAAGAAGGCTTTGACTTACTGAATAACAGGGAAACCCTTATTGGAGCCACCATTTTCTTGATTTCTAGTAAGGCCATACCTACAACCAAAGATTATAGATGACGTATGGAAGCTGGGAACACCATTTATATCCAGAATAGGTAATCTTACTGTGGGAAGTTTCTCTAGTCATGAAATATGCTTTTTATGACCATTAGTGATTTCCATAAAAATTCTGTAAACCCAGCTATCAGGTACAATGATATGCTAAATATTAGGTTAATATGACTTAAAAGCTTTCCCCAGTGTGTGTATAATCTCATGTATGTTCAATACATGTTGTTGTGGCATGTTTCTATAAATGTACCCCGGGGATTGTAAATGCAGCTGTCACCCAATATAAGTGCTTAGCACCTGTGACGAATACTGATCACATTAGAAAAAATAGAAATAAATCTTAGCAATATTTTAAACTTATTAGGGATATTATCCTAAGAAGACTTTGTAGAAAAAGGTTAACTTAAGCAATGATATTTTAGGTTTGCATTCAATGTAAATGATAAATCAGGACAAAACAAATAACCTAATGCTCTTGGTTTTATAAGCTCATAACTTGGAAAAGTGTCAATATTATATTCAAGATAAACCCCGTTTGGGGTGAATATTTAACAAAATTATAGAAAAAGAAGTTAATTATAAAATTTTAGAAATTCAACCATAAATGATTTATATTTACTTTCAAGTGTTGTATTATCAATCTCAAATCTACTAGACTTGATAAAATATAGGCAATAGAAATTCTAAAGGGATTTCCAAGGTTCAGACACCCATGTCTTCCAAATTGTGATAAAAGGGCACCTCAGTGGCTCAGTCGGTTAAGTGGCCAACTTCAGCTCAGGTCATGATCTCACGGTTCATGAGTTTGAGCCCCAATTCAGGCTCTGTGCTGACAGCTCAGAACCTGGAGCCTGCTTCAGATTCTGTGTCTCCTTCTCTCTCTGCCCCTTCCCTGCTCATGCTCTGTCTCTGTCTCTCAATAATAAATAAACATTAAAAAATTATGATAAAAGATTTATAGGCTAAAGCACAGAACTTAACTGTCTACTTGTTTTTAGTCCTTCATTCATTTACAATTTTATTATAGTTATTAATAGACCATTTGGTTAGTTGGTTGAATTAATTAGTTGATTATGTCTAAGTTAGAAATTTCCTAACTGCTCCTGGTTGAATTTTGGTCAGAATTTTCTGTCTTATTTTAAAAAAAGAGGTCATATAGAGGAAAGTGTATTGCCTGGGTAGAGTTTTGTGGTTGTTACTGTTTTGGACTCATATAAATGCTAAATTGAAAAATAATCTACATATGCCTTTTGTGACTTCAGTTTCATTTTCTGAATGTTTATTTCCCATTCATCCACATTACCTTCATTCACTGATGTGCTTGGGTTCTCAAACTCATCTTTTTTGCTGTTCTTTTGTCACTTTATGTAAGGCAAATATTTATTAACAGTATCTGTAATTTTGGAATGTAGTATTTTTTCCTGTTCAAAGAAAGTCAAGTTTTAAGCAGCTAATGTGTATAGAATTGGGGGAGGTGGGGTGTAGCATTTAGGGAGTATCTAATTCCCAGAGGAAAGTATAAAAGGAAAAAAAATAAAACTTTTTTAAAAATTAAATTTATTTATTTATTTTGAGAGAGACAGAGAGACAGAGAGAGCGAGCACACATGCACAAGCGGGGGAGGGGCAGAAAGAAGGAGAGAGACAGAATCCCAAGCAGGCTCCACACCATCAGTACAGAGCAATGTATAGGGCTTGAACTCACGTACTGTGAGATCATGACCTGAGGTGAGATCAAGGTGACTGTACCACCCAGTGCTTCTGAAAATAAACCTTTCTTATACGTTATTATGTGCCAATTACCTTGCACATACATGTATACATTTTGTCTTATTTAATGCCCAAAATAATCTCCTGCGCTGTGAGTTATCATATTATAAGTAACATATATTTTTGGTAATGAGACCTAAAAATTACCCATCTGGTATGGTTGCCAAGTATCTGGTACCTATTTTCAAAGTTTCGGGTTCCATTATGGTTCCATATAGTTCCTCTATGGTAATGCATCCCACTACTGTGAACACGTGTCATATGATCCTCTTTATGTTGCTCTATGTTAACTGGCAATTGGGGAACTGGCACAAGTATGCTGATACTCTGACTATTGCTATAACTGTGAATAATAAACTGTCTTTTATCTCGGACTAAGGAGTATCATATTCTCTACCAGCATTTGTGAAACTGAGGACAGCTAACTTGTTAGGTTCCAAATAGAGTAAAATCTTGAACCCTTTATGTTCCTAACAATAATTAAAGATTTAATTGGTAGTTTTATTTCTTAATGGTACAAGAAATAATGGTATGTTTAAAAATTCTTGGCTTCTTAGATTCAATGGCATGCAGTATCTGAATATATATTCCCACATTTATAAAATATAGAATCAATAGATTTCTAAGAATCTTGTCAAACCTTCATGTTCTTGTAGCATGGAGCTGAGCAGAACATGGCAGAATCCCAATATTTTCCCTTAAAATTAGAGCTAGAGGGAAGCCTCACCTTAGCTTTAATCATGACCTCTACTTCACCCTTTTTAGATCTCTTTTTTTAAAAAAGCTTTTGATACTGGTCCACCTAATCAATGCGTACTTTTATTCTTACTTTTCTATTCCCATCTTGTAAATAGTCTCCTTGGAGGAGATTGGTTTGACAAGAGTGGCTTCAGGAAGTTTCGGTTCTAACACCATCTTTCTTTTGTCTGTTTAAAATGAAACCAGCAAGCCAATCTGTTACTTTAGACAAGGAATAAGTGTGACAGGGCCAAGACACTTCTGTCTTAGAGTTATAGATTATCTCCCTCTAGACAGGTAGTATGGGAAGACAAATCACCGTTACAAGATTTTATGTTTGGCACCAATTAGAATAGATATTAATGTGATTCTGTTGTTTACTAGCATCTGACTGAAAAAAAGGAAAAGCTTCCAAAAACCACTGGTACCCCTGCCTGGGACATGCCTAGTGTATCATTTCCCATGTTGGCTTAAGGCTATCTGGATGATTTCATTCTTCAGGATAATTGCTTAGCTTTGGACATAAAATTCTGGCTACTGAGATGTGAGAGGAAGTAGACTTAAGAAACACACTTTCTGTGAATGTTGTTTTGGGTGGGCATTTGAAGATGCCCATGTGCAGAACTAGCCTGTAGACAAGGCCAAAGTACTGAGAGACAGCAAGATGAAAGATTAAATCTCTCAGATCACCAAACTCCAATTCCATCACCCTGGACTCAGCAGATAACTTTTCTGGGCTCACATTTTACATGTCTCTTTTTCGCTCTCCTTCCACAGCAGGAGTTAAGGGCAGTTCCAGGATGGAGGAGATAGGCACTGAAGACCGCACCGTGTGGGTTCTCACTCACTTCTTATCACAGCTCATCTCATTCATTCTCAGCCTACTTGAATTCTTCCCTAGCTTAGCGGAGAGAAGTCAGCTTTCCTAATTCACAATTAATTACTGCCTTTTTTCTCCTTTGCCCTCAGACACGAGGCATAAAATTCTTTTCATATTGGAGATTATAGTGTTCCTTTTTCCTAGTAAGAGTATTCAGTGGAAAGGAAAATAAGCCAGTCATTGAAATAACTAGTTCCTAACAGTCACAAATGAATACTCCATGCTCATATTTTTATATATGTAATTAGCCTGTATATGTTTTTATTATTTATAGCCTTTTAATTATGACATCCCTAAACAAAGCATGGCTTCATGCATTACTTACTGTTTTATGTAATTTCTGTTAGTTCTTATACATCTTACCATTTTCTTTACTTTTAATAAATTTATTATTATACTTTTTTCATGGTGGTTGATTGAGAATTTCAATACAGGATATACTGAAACTCAGTTTTCAGACCATCACTCTTAATGGAGTTATTATCTGATTGAGTTTTTTTAAATCTGTTTTGTACTTTAATATTTGCTCTTATTGATAGAGCACTTATATGTAAAAAATAATTTTCCTATTTCAGCTATGCTAGGCGTATTGTTCGGTAGGACATAATTCTCGTTCATAATCACAAAACTGCCTCAAAAGATAGTTTTGTACTCTTTCTTTTGAAAAGATCTTTTGAAACGTAATATTTTCATGACCATATATAATTTCCTGAAGCCTTTTCATCACAGGCTAAATGGTAGCTTTTATCTCACTTACTTGATATAATTTTTCACATTTTACATCTCAGGTTTTAATTTTGTTTCAGCACCTTTATTTTTAAACTTCAAATGGTAGTAGATTTCTATGTAGCTTCCAGACCATAAATAGGGCTATTATAAGCAACACCTCATTCTACATCCGGATCCACTGTGCTACTTTCCTTCACACTCCCTGTAGGTACAAATGGAAGAAGGGTTAAAGTGAGATCATTTCAATCACTTTGAGTATGAATGAGTAGTGACCTCTCAAGGTAGAGCCAAAGTTTGGAATTTGAGTATGGCAATAAATACAGGGACCTGTTAATTCTAAGGATGCCCACTAGAATGTGAGCCAGAATATGTTAAAAATTGGGGATTGATAGATAGGCAGGCAAGACTCAAGTAGACTTGGAGATATGTTTGAACCAAATTCCAGATCCAAGAAGCTGTCACCATACTTATTTAATGTGGTCTGTAATATCTTGCCAATGGAATAAGATTGTACACAATAAATCATAAAATAAATTCATTATTTACAAGTGATACTTTGTTAGAATTTGCATCTTAGTTGAGAGTTCTGAGAAACAGTTACTTACACAAAATAATAACCTATAATTTATTATCATTATCTGTACATAAAAGACTACTGGAGGTAGGAAGTTCAGTACTGGTATGAGTTTCCTGACATTACTGAATAATGAAGCTTCTTCTAGTTTTTGTTTCATCTTCTTTAGGGCATGATTATTGGTCACATTTTTAAGATAGCTACTGGACCTAGTCATCATTATCTAGCTTGAGCATGAGAGATCAGGACAAAGATAAAGAAAAAAATTTATCATGGCTAGGTGAGTCTTCAGCTATTTAAATATTTTTTTCCAGAAAGTCCATTTAGGAATTTATATTTATACAACTTACATCCCATGATCATTTCTGCTTCCCAAGTGAGATTGAGAGATAGTTTTAAAATCTGCATTGAGGGGCATTTGGGTGGCTTAATAAGTTGAGTGTTGACTCCTGATTTCAGCTCAGGTCATGACTCCAGGGTCATGGAATCCAGCCCCTCGCTGGACTCCATGCTGAATGTGAAGCCAGCTTGAGATTCTATAGTTATCATGCTTCTATTTATCTTTAAAGTGCCTGTGAGGCGAACGTGATAACCACTACACTACGGAAATGCGCCTCCACCGCAGCAATCTCCTACTTGACACATCCTCAAAGGCAAGGGAAATTAAAGCAAAACTGAACCCTTGGGACTTCATCAAGATAAAAAGCTTCTGCACTGCAAAGGAAACAATCAAGAAAACTAATAGGCAACCGACAGAATGGGAAAAGAT
>NC_043700.1:145898729-145932824 GCF_006229205.1 Suricata suricatta | reverse complement strand
GGGTTGAGGGGGAAGGGGGAGGGGGGAAAAGAGGTGGTGGTGATGGTGGAGGGCACTTAAGGGGAAGAGCACTGGGTGTTGTATGGAAAACAATTTGACAATAAAATATTATGGAAAAAAAATAAAGTGCCTGTGTGAATATGTTTTACTTCAACAAGTATAAAATGTCCGCTAGCTACTAAAAATCATTATATTTTGGAAAAGAATACCACCTTTAAATCAAACTGAATATGCATGGATCTTTAAAGGTCTGACCTTACTTAAACAAATGTTACCTTAACAGAGCAATTGATTTCAAGGAGAATCAATTATGATAAAAATCACTAACTCCAAAAGAGAAGACTTGTCTTTGGAAATGAACATGAAATGATTTCTTTGAATTCTAATAATATGTATGCCATTAGAAAAATGAAATGCCTTTACCACAGAGAAGATACAGAAATGTGTATGAGAGAATTGATTAGGTAATAATTAGTTTCTTGCTCTTTAACTTCATTATTATTATTCATAGAATAAATTGATCTTATATGACAGAGCTAGGTTTCTTCTAAATTCTGTAAGCCATTTTAAAGGAATAACGGCCTTTATTCTTAAGAAGAAAATTTAATAAGGCTTTTCTAGACTCAAGAAAAATTGGTTTTATTTTGGTTAGTGTTAATTCAAGACCTAAGTTGATTATCTTTCTGGATGTATTATCTTTGAACGTATTTGGGAATGAGATAATTCTTTCAAATAAGAGAGTTACTTATTGATATAAATTATTTATCTATGGTTTATCTTTACTATTATGAAAACAGTGGCAAAAATGTGACTTACAATTTGTGCTGTCTTGTTGAAAGTAAACCTGAGCCACACAAATCAATATATTTAAATCATAATTAAAAGTATATTTGAATCTGTATAGACATTTGTAATTAAATATGTAGAATTAAGAAAACGGATTCTTACTTAATTCATTGTCCACAAATGACACAAAGTTTAAACAGCAATTAAGTGGTTAAACCTTCATTACTTTCTTCCACATTTCTAGTTTAAGCAAATTTTTACACAAATATTTAAACTTAAATAGATATTTTAATGGGTATTAGTAGGTGTTAAATTTGTTTTGTCTTCTCAAAAATATACATTATTCATCGTAAAATGTCCTTTTTCTATAAGGGAAAATATTGATATATTTAATCACACACTACTGTGCTGCATGACTGTCAGAGTTATAAGATACTGAGTTTGAGATGATTAAATGAAAGCCCTTCCTGAGTTGCTATGGTGTGAAGACCAGGAGGAAAAATTATTTTAATGGACTTGCAAAAGAAATGTCATGATGTCCCTGTTTCTGGCCAATGTGGACATGTTTTCTGCATGGACCTTGCTTCAGTTTGCTAGGGCTGCTATAACAAAGTACCATAGACTGCATGGCTTAACCAACAGAAATTTATTATCTCAGAGGTTTGGAGGGTAGAGTTCCAAGATCAAGGTGTCAGCAAGGTTGATTTATTCTGAGGCCTCTCTTTGGCTTTTAAATGCCCATTTTCTCCCGGTCTGTTCACATGGTTCTTCCTCTGTGCCTGTCTGTGTCTTAATCTCCTGTTCATATAAGGACAGCACTTATAAGATTAGGGCCCACCCAATAATTTCATTTAATCTTAATTACCTTTTTAATGGTTTCATCTACAAATATAGTCACATTCTGAAGTACTGGAGTTTAGTATTCAACATATGAAATTTTGGGGTTCATAATTCAGCTCATAACTTACCTTGGGCAAGAAATGACTTTCTGCCAAAGGATTTTAAACATCTCTACCATTATCACGGTAGGCAAGACTGTGAGGACAATGGGAATGTTGACTGTGGGAGAAAGAATACTGCTTGTGATCAACAGGAACAGAATAAGGAAGCTTACATTAAAGAATGCAACAAAACCTAGACATTTCTTGCAACTAAGGAGGCTGGCAGCCACCATTTTGGATAACATATTAAATGGAAAGAAAGTGCTAGAATTAGTCCTACTAACTTAAGGCACAAGTACTATTGGGTTCAGTTACTTGTCTGTGTGCCAGAACTCCCAAATGGTCTCAAGAAGATACAGAATAAAATATCAGGTGGCAAGTGCTCCGGCATTCCAAAGTGAGGCCCCACACACTTATGCTAGGCCTGCAAATGAAGAGGCCCAGACATAGCTTTGCAATCCTTGGATAAATGCCTTCCTCAACCTTGAAGGTTGAGCTTGGGGATTGGAAAATTTCTTAGGAGAGGCTTGTACTTGTTTAACAAGGGATGGGGGGAGGGGGTATTGTGCTTTACCTCACCTGAAACCAAGCATGAAGATCTTGATTAATGATGCCTGCAGTTTGAAATCACAGTGGACTAGTATCACATTCATACTTCCCTACTCACGTTCTCCCCTCAAAAAGTTAAGAGGCAGTGGGGTGCCTGGGTGGCTCAGCCCGTTGAGCGTCAAACCCTTGATCTCAGTACAGGTCGTGATCTCCCAGTTTGTGAGTTGTGCTCATAGTTTGTGGGGACAGCATAAAGCTCGCTGGGAATTCTCTCTCCCTCTCTATGCCCTTACCCCACTTGTTCTCTCTCTGTCTCTGTCTCTCTCCCCAGGTAAATAAATAAACTTAGAAAAAATGTTAAGACGCAAGAGGCTGGCTCAAATGGCCCAAGACTGCAAAATTGGGTGCTGCATTAGGGAAGTAACTGCACTCTCACTGTTAACAAAATAGGCCAAGGTTATAGGTTTCTTTTTCTCTAGATCTGAGCCAGACGCAAAAAGGAAAGCTGCCCTTGGCTGGTCTTAGACACTGTCCAAGAGCGTAAGACATCTTGAGTAATGGGGGAGAGTTCAGAGAAGCATAACACTACTCCATGGAAGAAAGAGTTAGCTTTACATATCCACAGGTCCAAAACGTGCTATGCATCTCATGACAGTACTCGTCATATAAAATCTTCCCACTTTCATCAAGTGCAAGTTAGGAAAGGAGAGGAACTTATACTCAAAACGTTATTCTGAGTTCTATTTTATATAATGTACATTTTAATTGTATAAATGAGCTCAGGCTCATAACTAAAGGTGAACAGAGAGCTTTTATTTTTCAAGTGTCTGGAGATAAGTTTGGAGGCCTGCCCAGGATTTCACTCAGGGATAGAAAAACTGAAATAAAATTAAATTCTGTTCAAGCGCCTGGAATTGTGGGACTCCTCTTGCCGGACTCCCTTCTTGCCTGATTGTTCATGAAACCTAAAGGGCTAACATATTTCATGGAGGTGAACTTCCATATTCTTGTGTATTTACCTTGTGTCTCTCTCAGATCTGTTCCATTTTGCCATGACTTCCACATGTTGTGACAGTGAAGCCTTCGCCCTCTGCAAGGCATGAAGTTTGGCTAGGCTCTATTCCCCAGGAGAAGCCAGCATGATGGTTTGAAGGTGAAGGATTGCACCCTGTTCATGCTAGTTTCCCTGAAAGAACTTTTCAATTAGATTGAAACCTGTGGTCTTATGTAATTTTTAACAACACACATAGACATCATCACCATCCGGCTTGCCACGTTTTGTGCTATTCCTGAGAGTCCACCAAGATGCCTGTATTGCTGCCATTCATTCCAGTAGATCAGACAGGTTTCCCTTAGCTACCATTCAAGGATGGTGGTCAACACCCCGATGTTCTCGGCAGTGGTGCAGTCATGTGAGCCTTGCCCTACCCTTCCCATCCCTGCCCACTGCTCACAGATTTTATGGAGAAAGGTACAGAGGGAATGACTTTCTCTCAGTTTTCAAGGAGTCACTCTAATACATCTACTTATATTTTTTTAAGTGTATTTATTTTGAGAAAGAAAAAGAGAGCAGAAGCAGGGGATGGGCTGAGAGAGAGAGAATCCCAAGCAGGCTCCGCACTGTCAGTACAAAGCCCTATGCAGGGCTCAAACTCATGAACTGTGAGATCATTACCTGAGCCGAAATCAGGAGGCAGATGCTTAACCGACTCAGTCACGGAGGCACCCCAATGCATTTACTTATTAAGAGCTGGAACTTGAGTTTTCTCCTTTCAACATCAGGTATTTGCAAGTTTCCTAAAATAGTAAATGCGCATTCTATTACAAATAGCCCGAGACAAACTATGACCTGTTTGTGACTGGAAGTAATGCCTTGAAACTTTCAGAGAGAAATCTAAATTAGATCGAAATAGAGAGAATGATCTTAACACTGGTTAAGGATCATCAAATTTCCTTACTGGGAAACTGAAAATAGATTTGGGAATTTTCTAAATATCATACACACAGAGACACACACACACACACACATCTATAGGCATGCTTTGTTTAACTGTAGATTTTTCTCATTACATCATCAAAATGCCTTCAGTTTCAAAAAATTCATTCATCAATTTTGTACAGTGGTAAGTTAAAAACTCCTTGAGGTGAAATTTCTACGACTATAAGAATCAAACTTTTGTACTAAAAGTGGGCAGAACCAGGTAAACAATATGCATTATAGAATAATGTCTTCAAGAGGTTTAATTCCACCCAGTATTAACATAACAGACAAATAAATTCCATGGTCTTAATTGTATATTTTAAGCTAGAGAGCTTAATTATGACTGGCAGATGAGTTTTTCCCCTAAAGCAAGTATATTTGTAAAAATATTAAAAATCCTAAGGAAGGTAGACAGCTATCTAAATTTGCACACCATCTGATGAATATTAAATGCTTTGAAAAGATGGGATGAATCTACACCAAGGCCTAATTGATCTTGATTGAACACATGAAAGTCTTCACCATTGATAGAATTGATTTGCGGAGTTCGGACCATTACCAGTACATAAAAACCCTGGTAAGTCATATTCTCTAAGCAACGATTAGTTCCTTTTCCCTCCCTTTGATATTTACTGTATTATAAACTCAACATGAGAACTACAAGAAAACAGGAATTAATTAGCAAAAATAAGTGGAAACAATGTATAAAGCAATGCCTGGGACCAGAGTGCCTGAACAGCATCTTGAATACTCCATATAAACAGGATTTTCTTTATGTGACTTTTCATAGCTTTTAAAAATGAAACAAAAGGTTGGAGTTTAGAAAAGGGAAAACCTGGGGCAAAATTGTGCTGTGTTTTATTCTCCACATTAACAGATACTTTCCGGAAACGAAATGACAACGAAAACAGTAAAATGCATTTCCCGAACCTCAACATCCCTCACACGGTAGATGCTGAGGCAGAGGCAATAATAAACAGGCAAAGTAGAAACGTGTTAGGAGACAATATCTAAAAAGGGAAGTAGGCAAACAAAACAATATTCTTGAAATATTGCATGCCGTGTCACATTTTTTTTCTTTATTGAAAAATTTTTGCGCCCTGAGAATCTCTTATGAAATTCATCACATTATTTTTGTGATGGCGGCAGAACAGCGATCCTGTGATCACATTTTGACAGACTTCAGTAGCACGCAAATAGCATTAACACGAGACCCTTGGTCTAAGGCAGCTGACTATGAGGTACCAGACAACACTAATCAATCAGAATTTGAGTTCCCTTTGTTCCGACAGGGCTTCCTAATACAAGCCATCAAAAGTAGTTTAAAACTTGATGGTCCTGCTGCCCTGTTTTTAATAGAACAGGTACATACCTCAGCTGCTGTCTTTTCCTTTATTGAAAAACTGACAAAGCATTACGCAGTGCATCTGCCTTAAATATTTGAAGCTGACTATAAAACATCAAAATGTGTGGTAATAAATGCACCAGTGATGATGTTCTGTGAGAAGAAATATGCATAGAACTGTCAAAAGTAAAAGACAAAAAACAAACCAAAAATAAAAACTAAGAAACAAAAAGCCATACCACACACCACACACACACACATGCAAACACATAAACACACGTATATGCACACAAACCAACCAACCTTGAGGAGAATTGAAGTTAGAAAAATAATCTTTTAGGCACCTGAGTGGCTCAGTCGGTTAAGCATCTGACTTCAGCTCAGGTCATGATCTTATAGTTCATGGGTTCAAGCCCTGAGTCGGGGTCGGTGCTGACAGCTCAGAGCCTGGATCCTGCTTCGGTTTCTGTCTCTCCTTCACGCTCTGCTCCTTTTCTGCTCATACTCTATCTCTCTCTGTCTCAAAAATACACATTAAAAAATAAAAAAAAAAGAAAAATAATTTTGCTAAAAAGTCCAGAAATTTAGTTAAAGGAAATCTGAATTGAGTGTTGGGAGACCTGACTTCTACTCCTTTGAGAGCTATGACCTGGATAATGTAATCAAGTTGCCAAGACTTTCCAGCTTTTGGTTCACATTTAGAAAATAAGGGAGTAGTCTGGATGATTTCCCAGATTTCTTCCAAAGCCAAAATCCAATGATTTTTTTGGTGATTCACAATTGTTAGAAAGAAGACATGTGAGTTCACATTCTTCCTTAACAATCTTCAGATGAGAATAAAGTTGTATTTTTTTAACTTACAGAAAATATAATTGAAATACAGAATAGCCACAACTCTCTCTATATGAATTTTTTGCAGCTTTTTTCCAACACCTGATAATATTTGTCATTATCAACTTCTACAAATAAAATATTCAATACCATCAAAATTACAATCAGACTTTCAAGTACTCATGTGGCCTTGAAGCAGATGAGTATAGAGTTTATGGCAAATTATTTGCTTAGACTTAATGGCCCTTAAAAGAGGCTCTGTAAATATTAACTGACCTTCTATGTGCAAGGAACTGTTCTAGAGTTTAATAAAGTGCTAAACAAGACAAGCAAATGATTGTTCTAACTGATCTAACATCCTTGTGGAGAATAATAAAGAACAGATTAGTAAATTAGTAAGCCGATAAAAGAAAGAGTTCCTCATGACGGTAAGTTTTATGAAGAAAGTAAATCGAGCCAGGTGTGTGAAGTTGGGAGGAGGACAGTTATTTCTATTGATTTCTCATTTCTTTTATGGGAGGCACATTTTGACTTCTTTATTATGTGATTAACAGACACAAGTTAAAAAAAGAAAAGGTCAACCTGGATAACCAAATACCTATTTCCACACTTGACTCAGAGACCAGTTAACCCAGTGGATATAACTTCTGTGTTGCTCGCCCTTGTCCTCCACTACTTTCCATTTATATTTAAGGCTGGAATTTAAAATATCAAAATGGATCTCTAGGGTAAATTCTAGAGATAAAATTTACTATTCAATTAATGCACTAGATGATGTGAAATATTTAACATACACCAAGGATCATGATTAATATTAAGTTGTTATATTTTTTATTCCTTTTCCATGGACTTGTGGTACTGAGATGGGGTGAGTTTTGAGGTAATACTACCACTTTTTTAAATTTGTTTTTTTCTTTATTAGGTACTTCTTCATTTGGAAATATATTAAGTGATTAAGAGAGATTGTAGGTAAAGACAGTGAAAATTATTGAAGTATTAGAAAATACACTACGGAGAGTCATTTCTCATATGGAGAGAGACTCCAGGCTTCACGTGACACAGGCACCTCTGTGATGATTGGTGAAACAAAAAGCCCCCTAGATGGTTTGCAATTCTCTGTTTTATTCTATGAGTAAAAATGAGGTTTTCCAGGTTATAGGCCCTTATGAGCCCTGCCTGTTATATGTTGGAACTCTGAAATCTCTAGCTACACTTTGGAAGGAGTGGGCTTAACCCTGGGCATCTGTGCAACTTCTAGCTTATTAGAGCTGCAGGTGCAGCTCACAAGTCTGAGCTAGGTACTCTCCTGAGTGTAGTTTTAATTTCAAGGAGAATTAGTAACTTCTACAATGGCATTGGGAAGGATAATTATATTTGGTCCAAACCTGAAGTCGAATCCCAATTCTAAACACTTATATTAATAACTAATATTAGTTGTGTTTTAGGCAAGCACTAAATATTACATGTTGTTTCAATTAATATTTATAACAATCCATGCAGGTAGGTATTATTATGATTAGCACAGAGAGATTAAGTAATTTATTAAGTGGAGAGTTGTCATTTAAATAAAAAAATTTAATTTATTTTCAGAAAGAGAGAGCGAGAGAGAGAGAGAGAGAGAAAGAGAGAGAGAGAGAGAAAGCATGAGCAGGGGAGGGGCAGAGAGAGAAGGAGCAAGAATCCCAAGTAGGCTCTACGCTGTTAGTAGAGAGTCCAATGCAGGGCTCAAACCCATGAACTGTGAGATCATAACCTGAGCTGAAATCAAGAGTAGGATGCTCAACCAACTGAGCTACCCAGGCATCCCTTAACTTCAATTCTCTTGTTCTTGGTTACTATGCATGACAACCAGTATGTTATTTTATTTTCCTGAGAGTCATGGGTTGTTTCCTCATGTGAAGTAGGAATAATAGTATTTCTCTCTCCTTATGTATATGATTATAATCTACCTATTCATACAAACACATCTCTCTAGGTCTCTGTCTTTATATTTATCTCATCATTTAGCACAAAACCATAGTTCATCTTACCTGTGCAAAGTGCCTACTCTAATGTTCAGCTGAAGTCAGAAAGGGAAGCAAAAAGTAGGAATCCATTAGTGACAGATACTTTTGGTTTAGTTTAGGTCTGATGAATTTAATGAATTTACTTAAGACAAAGTCAGGTCTAACTTCCGATACCTCACACAAAGGCTGGACTATAAAAATATCATTACCAACCATTTACAAATTCCTACATATTCATAATTTTTGTTCATGCTAATAATAATGCAAAAACAGTTGTTATCACTTTTTAAAAGTGTGGAGATTGAGGGTTAAAGAGGTGAAATGTTTTATGCTAAATCACACAGAGAGTGACAGGAAAGGTTTGTTTGTCTGATTGTAAGTCTCAGATACATTAGTGAAACATATCACCTCTGCAGCATATAGATCCTAGGGGAGACCCCATGATTCTTATCCCCTGATGTTCATGCCCCTTGAGTATAGATGGGATGGTGACTTGCTAATAGACAATAGAATATGTCAAAAGTTAAGGGATTTTGCAGTTTGTAATTCAAGTCCTAAATCAGTTGATTTTATATTAATCAAAAGAGAAATTATTTTGGGTGCACCTGATCTAATTATACAAAAGCCCCTCAAATAGAGACTGGGCCTTCTCTGAACTGAACGATTCTCCTTGTGGGCTTGATGAAGCAAGCAGCCATGTTAAAGAAGCTTACATGGCAAGGGACTGTGGATGGCCTCTAGAACCTGAGAGAATTCTCCAACAGTCAGGAAAACACCCTGAGACCCTGAGTTATTCAACTGCAGGGAAATGAATTCTGTCATACAACTTAACTAGCTTGCAAGTAGATTCTTCCCTAGGCAAGCCTCCAGATGAGACCACAGCCTGGCCATTACACTGATTATTGCCATGCTGAGAAGAGAACCCATCCAAGCCACAAACAGATTTCTCATATAGAGAAATTGTGAGATAATAATGGGTGTTGCTAAGTTTGTAGTCATTTGTTATGCAGCAATAGGAAAATAATGCAATACTAGAAGTTTTCTTCAACTAGTATGTGGGGAGTATTTTCTATGTATAAAGTACTATACCAAGGCCATATTAAATGCAAAAACATTAAGTTATTTTTCTAGAATCTCAGCTTTCAAGAAAATCATAGCTTCAAGTAATAGAATCATGGGACCCTTCAGTTTCTTCTAGAACATTCTATTGGCCTTTTTTAGGACTCGTTAATAATCAAACATGGTAGGTAGTGGTGTCTATTTTCTGAATTTTTTCTTTTAGGTTTTAATTTTAATTCCAGTTAGTTAACATACAGTGTTCCATGTCGGGGCCCATCCAGCCAAAAAGCCTGCGGAGGTGATTTCACTGTGACGGCAAAGACAAACAAAGGGTAGGGTGCCCCCTCTAATGAGGAGACCAATCAGATGCCTGTCTGGCCGTGTCCCCAAGGAACTTAGGTGATGCTTAGCCGTAGCGGACTCAGCATTGTGACTTACGATGGGAAACTATTCTGATGCCGTCATCGACCATGTGCCATTCACCATGGTATTGCAGATCAGGCCCACTCAGACTCTGTAGGCTAATGGGGACCTTAAAGGTGCCCACCTGTGGAGCCACAAAATCGAACTCGGTAGGCAAGCCAAACCAAGTCATACACTCACTCACACACACACACCAGAGGCTATTACATTCCCTCCCACAGAGGTTTTACAGACAAGACTAAGACGTTTAGAGAAAGAACATATAACTGGGCAATCACTACTAGATTACTCACCCTCCTTGTTCTCTATCTCCACTCATAGAGGGGCCCGCAGCGCCCTGGGTGAGATCCTAACCAACCCGAAAAGGAGCAGAACTATTTCAGGAAATATTCCACTTACCTTTGAAATGCCTTCTACTCAAGTCCCTGTTCGGGTGCCACTCGGTGTGGGGGACCAGCCCACGCACCAGAGTCTAAGGGTCCCTGAGTAGGGGGTTGGTGTTGGCGAAATATCTACAAGAAAGAACACAGACAACATGAATGGTGGAAGAGACCACACTTTACTGTGAAACTTAGTGTCTAATATACCATAGGTGATTATATCTTTCTTTTAATGATTACATTGTTTGTAACTTCTTAGGAATCACATGTTTCAGAAAATATCATTGTTTTCATGGAAGAGAGAACAGAAAATTAAAGACAGGGATGAAGTACAATACAGAAGATCGAAAAACATAATTTATCACTAAATATACATCAGCGGGGGTCTTATTTTGCATATATAGTGTAATATTAACTGAAGCTTATGACAAGGCTATTTTTCTTTAAAGGTTTAAACAATAGTCTGTGAGTAAGGTGCCTCTAACTAGGGAGGAAGTTTCAATCAGAAAATCTGCCCAATTACTGAAACCACAATCACCAAGAGGTATGACTAATAGGAGAACTAACCCCAGTCTCTGATCCACTTAGGTCAAGCAGTCAGGTGCACACATTTTCAAGCAGGGAAGCAGAGTCCCAATAGGCCACACAGCACTGCACCCCAGTCTCCCAGGACCTATGTCCTTTTGTCCTGATCCTCAGATGGGGGGAGGGCCAACCGTTATCCAGGGTAGCGCCTTCCTAGACAAGGCTAGGGACTTTGCGATGACATACGCTCCCCCCGGAGGCTTTGGCATCACAGTGGAATCCCCTCCGCAGGCTTTTTGGCTGGAGGGGCCCCAACAGTTCCATTAGTTTCAAGGGTACAATACAGTGACTCAGCAATTCCATACATCACCTGCTGCCCCTCACAAGGGCCCCCCTTAATCCCCATCGCCTATTGAACTCATCTCCCTGACCGACATCTCACCTGGTAACTGTCACTTTATTCTCTGGTTAAGAGTCTGTTTCTTAGTTTGTCATTTTCCCCCTTTTGCTCATTTCTTTTGTTTCTTAAACTCCACATATGAGTGAGATCATATGGTATTTGTCTTTCTCTGACTGACTTATTTCACTTAGCATTATACTCTCTAGCTCCATCTATGTCATTACACATGGCATCATTTTATTCTTTTTTATGTCTGAGTAATATTCCATTGTTTATATATACCACATTTTCTTCATTCATTCATCAGTTGATGGACTCTTAAGCTGCTTCCGTATCTTGACTATTGTAGATAATGCTGCTATAAAATCAGGATACATGTATCTCTTTAAATTAGTACTTTTGTATTCTTTGGGTAAATACTCAGTAATGAGGTTACTGGATTATAGGGCAGTCTATTTTTAAATTTTTGAGGAACTTCTATACTGTTTTCCACAGTGGCTGCACCAGTTTGCATTCTCACCAATAGTTCAGAAGTGTTCCTTTTTCTCCACATCCTCACCAACACCTGTTGTTTCTTCTTTTGTCCATTTTAGGGATTCTGACAGGGGTAAAGTCTTATCTCATTGTAATTTTGATTTGTATTTTCCTGATGATAAGTGATGATGAGCATCTTTTTATGGGTCTGTTGGCCAACTGAATGTCTTCTTGGGAGAAATGTCTGTCCATTTTTTAATTGAGTTATGTGGTTTTTGAGTTTGATTTATATAAGTTCTTTATATATTTTCGAGACTAACCCTGTATTGGATATGTCATTTCCAAATTTCTTCTCCCATTCTTCAGGTTGCCTTTTAGTTTTCTTGATTGTTTCCTACCCTGTGCAGAAATTTTTATTTTGAGGTAGTCCCAAAAGTTTATTTTTGCTTTTGCCTTCCTTGTCTCAGGCAACATATCTAGAAAAAAAGTTGCTACAGCTATTTCCTGAATTCTAATGAGGACTGAACTAAGAAAAAGACCTTCATATAAAGAATAATAATATGGATATGTTTTTTTTTAGTTCATATGAAAACATAACCAAAGATATCCAAATTGAATATTTTATGATAACTTCAAATTTATTTTCAGTTGAACAATATAGCTTCTGAACTAAAGTATCTCTTGAGTTTCTTTTTAATCTTAAAATGGTATCACTTTTTATAGCTATTGTAAAATAATTCCTATGTTTCCTGATTTTGAACAACATAGTCCATAAGTTGAATGAATAACAAGAGATAGAGTAAATTCAATACTAATTTATATGAAATTATATTAGAAGGAATGTTATTTTGATTTCAATCATTGAAATCTTGGGGAAAAATATTTCCAAAATAAATTCAAAGGTATACAGTATTAAATATCTTATCATGATCTGAATTTGTGTTTAACTGTCATGAGATTTTCAACACTGATTTTCAAAATTTTTTCATGCTATAAAAATTAGTTAAGCCATACAGGTTATTCTTATGTGGTTATGTTATTTTGAAAACTAAAAAATTTTTAATGTTTATTCATTTTTTAGAGCATGGGTGTGCACGAGAAAGAGAGATAGGGAGAGAGAGAGAACCGGCAGGGGAGGGGCAGAGAGAGAGGGAAACACAGAATCTGAAGCAGGCTCCAGGCTCTGAGCTGGCAGCACAGAGCTTTGATGTGGGGCTTGAACCCATGAACAACGAGATCATGACCTGAGTCAAAGTCAGATGCTTAACTGACTGAGCCACCCAGGAGCCCCTTATGTATGTTATTCTTATGATATTCAGGGCATATCAATTTAATCTCCAGAGGAAACATTTAATTCTTACATTGAAGCAATTTTAGATCTTGGGTTTTCGAGTAAGAACTGCAGAAAATAGTTCCTTATACTTTGTTAACCCCAAAATAAATACCTCTTACAGGAGATACCACATTTAAAAAAATCTTTTCTGAAATCCAGGTGCTACACAGATAATATTAAACATAAGTATGCTCAGATTGTTTGCCTGACATCAAACAGAGGAAAAATGCAAATTTTGTTATCAATAAGAGGTAAAAATTCTGAAGTGAAATTATGCAATAGTGGGCACACAAAATATAAGATCTCAGAATAATGAGACAGACTAATTATAGAAACACAGATTTCACCCACTTTTAAATCTTTAACTTTTTGTTAACTCCTACCTTATGTATTCTTAATAAAAACAAAATATAAACAAACAAACAAACAATACTCAGGTAATATCTCATTTTAGTGAAACATTTGTGTCTTTAATCCTATCTCTCAAAGAAAAAATTTCCCCCCTCACTTCTTTAGTTGATTTGCACTGAAAATGTATAGCAAAAGAAAAAAAAAATTTCCCTCTTAATAAATAAAGAAAACTGGAAGGAGGCTTTGAAACAACAACATAAAATTTTCTTTGTTCTAGCTAGCCAATCCTAAAGCAAAGCAAAACAAAACAAAACTCTGAACCCCCCCAAAAAAAACAACAAAAGAAATAAACTAGTCAGCAGTACAGCTTACTCTCTTTTTTTTCTAAGTCTGTCACTACTAGTAAAAGTAGGAGACTTGATTTCCTCCATTTAATGGATCTGTTCATAAAAAGCATATTTTCCCAGTAATACTCCCGGAGAGCTTTTTGCCTCAAATATCCCATCTTTTCGAATCTCAGAGCTGCAGTCCATGTGTACAAACACGTACCATTGAGAAATTTCATTTCCAATCAGCTCTCCTACTAATAGGGTCTGTAGTCTCTTTTAAGGTACCAAACCTATTAAAATAAAGGAAAATAAAGAAGGAAGTGAAATGAACATTCTTTTCCTTTCAGTTTATCTACATTTGAAAGATCTCTCTTTCCATGCAAAATACATGAGAGAAAACATAGGTGTTTGGATGCCTTTCATTATCTTATGGGGTTTCTGTTTTTTGCTTTTTTTTTTTTTAATCTTTATCATTATGCAAGTTTCTCCATGGATCTGTGAGTTACTGTGTTTTGCTAGTTAAATCAATAAAACCCTATATTTGAAAAAAGAATTGCATTACAGTGTTGTCAATAATGAATGGTTATTGCAAGAAGGAGCTCAGAGAAAATAATTAAGAGGTGGAAATCTTTTAAGAAACTTCTGCAAACCAACTGTAGATGTAATCTATTTATCTAAATGATAGGCTTACACTGTATAGCAGCTTTCAGCCAAATAGATTACTAGGCACTTAACAATTGAGACAACTATACTCATGAATGCATAGTGTATTCTTTCCTTTCTCTGAGGTTGTTTTCATGATGAAATGTTGGATCTGATGAATAAAGTTTAGTATGGATTCTTTAGGCAAGAAATATAAAAGAATGAGACAGTTAAATTACATCAGAGTGGTTCAATATGCACATCTCCAAAACTTTGAGATCTTCAAAGGATAAAGCTAGTTCAGGGAATAAAAATGACTGCTTATTCTTCTGTTAGGTCTCCTCTGTTGCAACCTATTGCTTGACATATTTACTTACTTCTACTGCCTCACCTTTTCTTTGCTTCATGCAAAATTCTCTTCATTTGACACTTTTTCAGTCAGAAGAATGAGAAGTTTCATTCCATATGGTTATTATAACTTTCTCTTCACCAAACCACGACTGTTTCTAGTTTTCTGGGGGTATCTTGTTCTTATGTTTTATAAAATTCAGCATTCCTAAGATCCTGCTTTGGACCTCCATCCTCCATATTAATAGAAACCTATTCTCTTCACTCATTTTTTATAGTATAAAAATGAATTTCTCTACATGTGTCATGTATGTTGTATGGAAACTTATGTAGTTTTTGTGTTCAAACCAAATTGAATTTGTAATTAAAATAATTTCAGGGCCTGTTGTTGCTATGTGGGCATAGTTTAATTGAAAATGGAATTGGGTGAATAAACTAAAAATATCTGAAAGATGTGTGTTATTCAGAGAATGATTTGTTTAGGACAGTGGAAGAAAGCATTAAGAAGTAAGTGCTGACTCTCCAATGAGAATATTAAGACAAGAGAAGTTTTTGAAGTGTACTCTGGCATAACTGGTAAAGGAAGTATGGAAGTGAATTATATTCTCAAAAACTGACTCCATTGGACTGTTATTTGAGTGTTGTCAAGGTAAGAGTGTAGAGTTACACACTGCTACTAAGGACTGAGGACTGACCTTGTTCTGGTCAGATAGAAAAAGGAACAGGGCACAGCCTTTGCTTTTAATTAATTGGTATATTTGAGTTTATATGGCTACTTGTAATGAAAAAGAAAAAGAAGAAGAGTTCCTTATGGGTTTCAGTCACACAAAATAAAAGCCTATTACTAATGATTAAACAAAGAGAGGTAAACAGTATATCATTTTTCTGGCTAATTTACAGTTTGTGACTTTAAATATATTTTGATAGTAAGGCAGGCATCATTTTAATTCTAAACTTGGAACCTTCTAGAAGGCAGAGTAATAAACAAAATTCTCTCAGGGCAGGTACATGCCTATTTTATATCTTTCTGACTTTAAAAATTAATTGGCTCTTAAAGCATGACATTGGATATATCTCCTTACCAGAGCAGTTGAAAGGGATGTTTTAAGGATAATTTGAAATTACAAAGGGCTTCACAAATTAAGTTAATTCTCCCTTGCAATAGCCTTTCTGGGTCAAAAAATATTGTCCTCTTATAAGAGACAGTTAAAATTGAGATGTATTTTGAAACAAATAATAAGGGGGGGGAATCAGGACTAACATTATATTAAGCTTTCAAATTTGTGTTAAAATCTCTTCTTCCCTATGAAAGATAACACCCTTCAAAGTTATGGTTTCCTAGGGCATGTACCTTTTGTATCATCATCATCATCATCATCATCATCATCATCGTTGTCATCAACATTGCCATCAACATGTTTGTGGTTATTACAACACTAGTCACATTAACATTCCATATGGAAATACTCTTAGTAACACTCTCCAGATACGGGCAGGATATGATGGATAGGCTCCTTCTAAATAGCCTTCTCTAAGATAGTCTTTCTTTGTTCTAGCCTTTGAGATGTCATCCAGAATTTGAGCTAAAGAAGCACTGAGTAGTATAGCTTCTTGTTGAACTCTGTACTTAATTTTCTTCTCTTTTTTTATTTTCTGAGCTCTAATTATGGATTTAATTTTTTATATTGTTTTGCATAAGTGACATTAGGATTCGTCCTGAGGCCAAAACAATAGGTAATACTTAGCTTATAGTTTTTTTAGTTAAAATCTGGTACAAAAGAATGCTTTTACAGGAAAGTCTTATATATAATTTTGTTATTCTAGCTTTTTTTCTGTTACATTTTTTGAACTATATGGTTCAAGTAATTTAAAAGGGTCCCTTTTTGTGTATTCTAAGTTTAAGAATTTTGTATATGTTTACTAGGAGGAATTAAGGAATTATTTATTTGGTTTAGTTGTTTATTATAGAAACGATCATAAAAAGGACAGTATTTATTTTCCAAACAGATTAATAGTGACTGTATTGAACTTTCAGCACTATGACCAGGGAGGAACGAAGGTTAAAGAGGTCCTCCAACCCTTTTGTGTTCCAGAAAGGCCTACCGCAAAGAACCATACCTTCCCACATGACTTGGACAAGATCGGTTTACCCATGACAGGGCCAGACACAGACTCTCCAAATTCCCATATCTTTTTGTCCTCTAAATGATTAGCTGAACTGCTTGTCCTGCTGACCAATCAGAACAAAATATTTGTTAACCAAACTTTGGTTGGTTTCTTTCTTTCCCCCAGGCCCTTAGACATTGGTGCCTCAGCCTGACTCATCCTAACACCTTTATTAACTCACTCTCTCAAGCTGTTTTGGGGACCCAAGGGTAAAACATCTTCTGATTTACTATGGACTGTACTTTCATCCTGCTTCCCTTTTAGCCTTATTTACTCCTTATAACAGAAAAACCCTTTTTGTCCTGAATTTTGAAGCACTTGCTGATCTATTATCAGAGCTTTTTCCCATTGCTTTAGACCCCTACCCATATTACGATAATTTCTTGCCTTCCCTTAAAATTTTTTTTCCTAATAAAGCCTTTCTTTACCAATGTCCAGGGTTGTTTGTGTTTGACATCTGTTTTTTGTTAGGTAGGGATAGCATTCAGCTGGTGCTTAATTATGGTAGGTTAAATTAAAGTAACTAACATATCTATAGCAAATTATTATCAGAAGAATTAAAACATAAATTACTGTACCATTTATAAACACATTGTCTTTCAACTACCCTTATGTACCTTGCTTCGTGACACTGGACTTGGACTCTATAGACCGCTTTGCCAGCCGTCCAAATGCTAAGCTTCACCAATAGAGAGCGCTCGAGAGCTCCTGCAGGTAGGTGATAGCAGTCGGAAGATCTTTCTTTCCAGGTTTAAAATCTCTATTTTTATTATTGAGCCCGGGATTCTAGGGGCTATGCAGACAAGCTCCAGCTATGTTCTCAGATCATGTTCATCCTCCAGCAGCCCTTCTGGGGGCTCCAGTCTGTCCACGGCCTGACAGCTGGTTACTTCTACAGACTGTTGTCAGCCAGAGACGTCTCACAAGTTATCTTCACAATTCGCAGGCTGTGAGTTTTGTGCCAGCCATGCTCCCTTTCAGAAGTCCAAATCTCAGTGTTGGCTGGGCTGTGGTGTCTCCTAGTTCTTAGTTCTCTTATTGTTACTCATCCTCAGTCTAGAGGCAGTGACTGCTTTTTTGTACATGACTCTAGATTCCCTCAAAGTCCACTTGGGTTACTTTCAGCAGTTAACCACTTTTTACTGGTTAATAATTTTTATATTAAATTTATCTTTTCTCATAACCAGTTTAGTTTCCATCTCCTAACTGCCTTGACTGATAGAATGAGGGAGTGATAAAATTTTCTACAAGTATTTTTGTCCTCAATTTTCAATATTAGTGGATTCGGGTCTTAAGCGTTCATTCAATCTTATCCATCTCAGTAAACATAACCAGTCAATAAATCATATGCCCAACTGTTCAGTCTAGAGATCTGGGAATCATCCTGACACTTCCCTTTTTCTCTTTCCCTAAATTCAGTTCAGCATCAAATCCTGAATATGCTTTTCCCAATCTTTCCTCTGCTCCACCATCCTACATAGGCTCGTAAGTGGTTCCCTTTCTGGTATGATTTCTCAATCAGCTTATATAGTGCTGACAGACTGACCTTTCAGAATACAAATTGGATCATGTCAATTCCTAAAAAAATATTTCAATGGTTTACCATTTCACTTATGATAAAATTAAAATCCACTATATATACCTATAGGCTATTACCATTATCTGACTACTGACTACTTCTTCCCTCATATTACCTTTGCACTATCTTACCCTCTGTCTCTCTTTGGTATAAAAAATTTTTTTTTTTAATTCGGGGCAAATCATAGTGTTATTTTTGGGAGTCATTTAAAATGTCACTGAAATTCACCAGTGTATTTCCAACCACACACATTATTCAACCTAAGTGACAACCGTGGACAACTATGTCCTACGCTGATCATGACAAGTACATGACAACTGCTGCCTGGCTTTCAAAGATTGTAAAACACCATTCATTGTGAGACACAAAAGAAAACGAGGTACAATAAAATGTGAAAAAAATTGTGTTTTATACTAATAAAATACTATATATAATAGTTTATTTAATTACCTCTTTAAAAAATTTTTTTAATGTTTACTCATTTTTGAGACAGCACAAGAGAGGTGGAGGGGCAGGGGTGCCTACCTGGTTCCGTCGGTTAAGTGTCCAACTTTGGCTCAGGTCATGATCTCTGGGTTCCTGAGTTTGAGCCCTGCACAGGGCTCTGTGCCACAGCTCGGAGCCTGGAGCCTGGTTCAGATTATGTCTCTCTCTCTCTCTCTCTGCCCCTCCCCCACTCATACTCTGTCTCCCTTTCTCTCAAAAAAATAAACATTAAAAAAGAAAAGAGGCAGATGGGCAGAGAGAGAGAAAGAGAGAGAGAGAGAGAGAGAGAGAGAGAGAGAGAGTCCAAAACAGGCTCCAGGTTCTGAGCTGTCAGCAGAGTCTGACACTGAGACTCAAACTCACAGATGGCAAGATGATGACCTGAGCCGAAGTCGGACACTTTACCTAATGAACTACCCAGGCACCCCTGTATGCCTCTTTTTTTTTTTTAAGTTTATTTATTTATTTTGAGAGAGAGAGAGAAAGCAAGCAGAGGAGAGGCAGAGAGAAAAGGAGAGAGAATCCCAATCAGGCTCTGCACTGGGCTCGATCTCATGGTGAGAAGGAAGACCAAGAGTAGGTCGTGGGGCGCCTGGGTGGCTCAGTTGGTTGAGCGTCCGACTTTGGCTTAGGTCATGGGTTAGGTCACCATCTCACAGTTCCTAAGTTGGAGCCCAACATCGGGTTCTATACTGACAGCATGGAGCCTGGAGCCTGCCTTGAGTTCTGCATCTCCCTCTCTCTCTGCCCCTTCCTTGCTCATGTTCTGCCTCACTTTCAAAAACAAACATTAAAAAAAAAAATTTGGTCGCTTAACTGACTGAGACACCCAGCTACTCATCTTATGTGGTTTTGGTGGGCCATTTAGTTTCTAGCACCTAATGTGCTTTCAGGCATTTGGGGTGTGTTCCATAAATATCAGTGAGATAAATAAGTATGTTCAACATTTCTAAGTACTTAGTTATAAGATTCAAGATAATTTTTTTTCAAAGGAGAAGAAAATGGTGGCTGTTTTTAGCCAACTTGATTAGCCATGCCTCTGTGGTTAACTTTGAATAACAGAGGTAGCTTAAGTGGGTACACCCAAGCCAGGTACCAGAGACCCCCCCCCCCCCCCCCCCCCCCCCCCCCCCCCCCCCCCCCCCCCCCCCCCCCCCCCCCCCCCCCCACCCACCCCCCACCAAAAAAGAGAGTCTGTTAGTCTCATTGAAGCTTACCTCCAGGGGGCAGTATTTGGAGGCATTGGTTGTTGGGAGACCTTTTCCTCACGGTATTTTCTCAGCAAACCCCACAAGCTATGACTTTAAACTGCAAAGACAAACAATATGTTATATGGGCTACAAAGCAATAATTAGAGATTGAAGCTTTTGCTTTACAATTTTAGTGTTGAGCATTAAGTTAACATATTAAATAAGCAGCCAAAATGGTTATTCTACTTCATCTTATTATTAGCTCTATTTAGGATGGAAGAAAAAACCCTGTAGAGTAGATAACTTACCGTATTTATGTGGCCTGCCCATTAGTTGTAAGGCCACTCCCATCTTTCTTTTGGCACATGACTTCAAATCATGTCTCACTTATTAATTATATATGCTGACTCTGGGCCTTGACTTCAGGAGCCATTTTGCAAATTCAGTCACAGAGAAATGGTGAGTATTTATTGATTAACAGATAAATGAAACAGGGGGGCTCTGTTTTCAATGGTAATATTGGTTTTTTCTGAAAGGGGTAGACTAAACTTTGAATGAACACCACGCATCCCAAGGTCAAAGTTAATAAAAAAAAAGAAAAAAAAACTTGTATGTGGGTGCTTTATTGTGGAGAATCCATTGGCACTAAAAGAGTATAAGAACTTGGGACACCAGAGGAATTTCAAGACGTTAGAAGAACAAGGCTTAGGAAATTATTTTAACTCTGGAAATAGGAGCAAGCACTGGGAAGTAATAAGGAGTATAAAAGAGACATACTTACAAGGAGGCAAGGTCACTGAAGCCACACTAGATCTATCTGACAGGCTAAAAATACAGACTTATTTATTCATTGGAAAAATACTTCTTTAGGGACTTGCAATACCTCACATTAAAGGGGAAAAAAGGACAAAAATCCCTGCTCTTTATAAAACTCATATTCTAGCAGACATACTCAGAACTTACTCCTTTTAAAATGATATTATAAAGACAGCAATATGTGAGTTATTACAGGGCTGAATTGGGTCAGAGAAACTTAATAGAAAAGGTGTGACCCCACGAAGTAAACTGAAGTGATGCTCCCAAGAAAGCCTGGATCGAAGGAGGGCTGAGATTTTCCCTATTAAACTTTAGGCATGAAGTCCATAATTATAGCACCAGGCTAATCATTCATTGAGGAATGGTACATCTTAACATGGTAAGAAAAATATGGGATAGGTCTGAAAGGAGACTGAGAAGAGTATTGTGACTTACCTTAGGATTTTTAGATAAGTTTCAATATGACACATATCCTTTGATAGTACACCAGGGGAAGGTATGTAGTTAGGACTCCAAGGAAAGGCACAGAGAATATGAAATATACTAAAGGGAAACCAGGCAAGGCCTTGACAGAATCTAATCCTGGGTTAGTTGAATATTTAATATTAACCAAAATGTAAACAATATTATCTTGACCAAAAAGCAAAGGCAGGGGGAGTACACACAGAAGAGAAGAAAAGGGACGACTTGAAAAGGTTAAAATGCTAAGCCGACCTAAAAGAAGAAACAACAGAGAAAAAGAGGACACTGGGGATATCCCATCAAAGCAGAATTGGCAAAACAAAATGTTTCTGTACTATTTTTTAATGTTTCTTTATTTTTGATACAGAGAGAGGCAGAGTGTGAACAAGGGAGAGGCAGAGAGAGAGGCAGACACAGAATTGAAACAGGCTCCAGGCTCTGAGCTGCCACCACAGAACCCAATGCAGGGCTCAGACCCACGAACCATGAGATCATGACCTGAGCCAAAGTTGGCCACTTAACCAACTGAGCCACCAAGGCGCCCCCCAAATTTTTTTATGTCCTTATTTTATTTTTTGAGAGAGAGAGAGAGGGAGACACAGAATCAGAAGCAGGCTCCAGGCTCTGACCTGTCAGCACAGAGCCCGACACGGGGCTCGAACCCACGGACTGTGAGATCATGACCTGAGCTGAAATCAGCCGCTAAACTGGCCACCCAGGCACCCTCTCTGCCACTATTGAAGTACTAGAAATTATTCAAGGCATGGAAAATGGAAAAGTTATCAAAAGGAAACTTGTGAGGTAGATTTATGGCTCTCTTAAGAATTTCAGTACACAAGTTTCAGAAGGATCAATTATACTTTGATTCAGGATTCGGCCGATGTTACTCTTCCAACTGGGAATATATATATATATATGTAGTGAGGAGAAACTTCTTTAGTAAGCAGATTCATCAGGGTAGGCATTGATTGGAGCAAGAAGCAATGGTAAGTGGGTTAGAATGCCAGATGGGGAAGCAGGGACCTTACCATGCAAGACACAGGGATGGTGGGCATCAGCTCCAAAGACCTCCACGTTTTACATGAAAATGAGTCATTATGAGTGTCACTTTCCAGGAGTCCCCACCTTCTTTCTCCACCTCCTGACATAGGGTAAATATGGTCCCATAATTGGCCATTTATTCTATTCATTGATACTAAACTAATAGGTAGTGAGCTCCATCAGTCTTCACAGACTAATTTATGTCCTGTTAAGGTGGAACCAAGAGGATTTTTCCTTTATTCACATGACATTTGTGGTCTGAATCTTCTTTGGATAACAGGAATTTTGGTCAATATTAGCATAAAGATAATACTAAGAATATAACATAATGTTGCTTGTGAACACAGGAATTTCTTTTGTTCTTTAAAATTTGTGGATATTGGGCTGGCATTGCAATGACAAGAGATGTCTAGTAACTGTTCAAGACCCTTTTTAACAACATACATCTAATAGTAATGTTAATTTTATTGCTTATTCTTAGTATGTGTCAGCACTGTTTTTTTTTAATTTTTTAATGTTTTTTATTTATTTTTGAAAGACAGAGAGAGACAGTGTGAGCAGGGGAGGGTCAGAGAGAGAGGGAGATACAGACTTTGAAGCAGGTTCCAGGCTCTGAGCTAGCTGTCAGCACAGAGCCCAACGTGGGGCTCGAACCCATGAACCGTGAGATCATGATCTGAGCTGAAGCCGGATGCTTAACTGACTGTGCCACCCAGGTGTCCCATGGCACTGTTTTTTAATAGCCCTTATAGTTTAAAACACAAATAGATTTGGAGTTCAATGAATTCAGCTTTAAATCCTAAGGTAACTTTTTTCCATTTCTGGGAAAAACAGTCTAGAGAATAATTACCGGGGATTCCATAGATCCCTCTGGCTGAGAGTGAGCAGTAAGAAATTGATGATGGTTATTGTGAACTTTATTTCCTGAGTTTTTAGTAATTTTAAAGTGGAATGAAATTCTGGATGTTTTAATTTCTTCTTGGGCATTGATACAGGGGAGAGGAATTAATAGTATTTAAATATCAGATATTTAGATATTGTGTCCTTTTAGGAATTTCTGCCATCATTGAGCAAATTTCAATCAAATTTCTAAGAAGCTGTTATCAGTATTTGTGACAAGATATAACATTAGGATTGGAATTATTGTAGGAAGGAATTTTATTTTATTTATTTTATTTTGCTTATGAGGGCAGTGTGGCCTTGAAATTAATTTTGTGTAATATTTTGACTTAATAATTTAATATTTTCTTCAGGCAAAAGCTAAACCATATCCGGTGGTCTCCAGATGCTATTCACAAGAGCTGTCTCTGGTATAGGAAAATTAGGAAGTGTGAGTAGGAATAGCCTGAGAGAATGATGGTCTTCTCCACCCAAGGGTACAGCCATATCCCAGTTTTTAATTATAAAGGGTTAATTGTTAAGACCCATAGGTTAAGAGAATGCAATCTGGGCAGTGATAGAGTGCAATTTATTTCCCTATAAATCTAGTTCCTGGAGAAATCATTTATTCCAGCCCCTGAGAGAGAACAGTATTGCGAAGTTAACTTTTGCTTCTCTTCCAGCCTCCTAACGCTTCCCCCTGCTAATTGCCTAAAGCAATCTAGGAGAAAACAAATTGGTCAACATGATAATTATTTTTGAGGCCTGAGTCTCAGTTACTAGTGTTTGGAATATTGGCATATTGGGTGTATCCTGTCATGTGTTTTGTGGATCTTGTTATAGTTCTCTACTTATTTTAGTTTTAGATTTCCCTCAATTTTGTACTTGAATCAATTTTAGGTTTATTATATGAATGTTGGTATTTGCAACATAAACTTAGGCCAATTTTAATACCAAACAGCAGGATATTAGTTGGAAAACCCAGGATATCTAACTTCAGTGCACTGAAGGAACAACTTTAAAAGTAGTGTGTCAAGGGAGAATATGATGAAGATTCCACAATTGATGAAATGCTTACGTAAAATATGATAGTGTATATAAATAAACTAAAACTTACTTAAACATAGAATGGGATTGGAAAATAATAACATCAAAATTTTACCAGTGGTGGTGTAATTGAACTAATGTGAGTTTGCTCTTTGGTGAGTCACAGATAAAACAGGTAGACTTGTCACACAAAGTAAACCTTATCTGTGGCAAATAAGGAGATCATGAGGAATAACTTCCAAAGCTGTGACTCTCTGAGTCTGAGAAGTTGATTCCTTGAGTGGTAGCTTTTGTTTCTGTGGGGATGCTATGCCCCTTCAGTCTTTTGCCTGAGTTAAGAGATAAGCTGCAGGGGGACCTAGGTGGCTTAGTTGGTTAAACGTCTCACTTCATATCAGGCCATACTCAGGGGTGAATGGGTTGCTTTTATTTAGGGTTAGGATGAATATTTGGATAGGAAAGCCTTGTCATCATGTGTGGAGGCAAGCATAAAGTCATGCACGGACCTTAAAGAAGCATGCCCATACATACATTGTATACTAGATAAATAAGGCTTTGTGTTCCTCTTTGGGGGAAATTTTAATATTATGATTAAGTAAAGGTAATTGTCACTCCATGGCCAGTCAATGTCGGTGTGAGTTGGGGGGTGAAGTACAAACTGGTCTGGGTGGTCTGAGTTGTTATTGCTTGAGTGGCAGTTTTTGTTTCTGTCCAGGATGTTATGCCCCTTCAGTCTTTTGCCTGAGTTAAAAGATAAGCTGAAGGGGAACCTGGGTGGCTTAGTTGGTTAAGCATCCCACTTCAGCTCAGGCCGTAATCTGACAGTTTGTGAGCCCCACACCCGGCTCTCTGCTGTCAGCACAGAGCCCACTCTGGATCTCCTGTCCCTCTCTCTCTCGTTCTCTCTCAAAATAAATAAATCAACTTTATTTTAAGAAATAAGCTGGAAAGAAGAACTTAATGGAAAATGTGGGACAAATGTTAGTGAGTACAAGCAGGTAGGCAGGAAGGGTCAGGTCTTAAGGTCCAGTTGGTAACAGGGGTATCTGGATATATGACAGTATCTAGATGCATGTGATTTTCCTACAACGTTTTTTCAATGTATTTTTACCTTAATTATTTTGTACTAAGTATTACATTTATAACAAGTCAGACTTAGAATTAATCTAAAATTAGTGTTTATTATAAAAGGGAAATGAATGCATTTAGGGATCCTAGTGATTTACTTAAAAATTATAATTCATTATAAACCATTTATCTTCTGGCTGTGTTTTCATTTCATACTTAGGTGTGAAAAACATTGAGCTTGTTAAATTAATTCCCTCTTGTTGGACATGTAATTTTAAACACATATTATCCCCAGTTAACACATATTATCAGATATTTAAGTTGTGCCAAATTATTTTCATTTAACTCACTGGGCAATTGCAATGTCTAACTCTTTAATTGGAACTAAAATTTTTAAATGAATTAAACATAACTAGTACAGCTTAAAAACCTATGCTTATATCTTAACTCTACAGAATGCAATGTTTTTGTTTTGTTATTATGATCCAATTTTAGGAACTTAGGTATCACGGATACTGATAATATTGATTATAGTAATAATCATTATAGTATTTGTCACCAAATCAATTGGCCTTTCCTAAAAACACTTTAGTTTTCTCTAGCATTTAATACTATTGAAATTTTCTTGTGACTCTCTCTCATCATTACTTTAATATAGTCCTACCATACCATGCTTATTTTCAGTATCTCTATTATCTCCATCTCAGTTGTTATTTTCTTTCACTTCTACTTGTTCTTTCTCCTTATTTCCTTCCACCTGCTGTTTCTTTTTTGCTTTCTCCTCTTTTTTTCTGATTATCTTGTTTCCTTTCTTTAATGTTCTGCTCCTATGTCCTCTTCTCCTCCTGCTTTTGTTGTTTTTCCTTCTAAATGAAGACAATCCTTGAATTTCTAATCTTCATTCTTTTTAATTTTCTCCAGGGCAGGGAATTTCAAAGTATGGTCCAAGGGTATCTGGGGGGTCTGCCTTCTCTAACTACATATTTGTGTGAGGCCAGATTGTCTGCATATACTTCAAGCAAAGCAACATCTCATGGTTACCAGCTGCCATAACCTAATCTCTGAAACCTGTAAATGTTTTGCCTAAAATGGGTAAAAGGCATGCAAGTGTGTTTAAGTTGAGACTCTTAGAAAGGAGAAGTTATCCAGGTGGCCCCACTAGAGTCATTAGTGTTTTATAAAAGGGAGGCAATGCGTCAGCTTGAAAGAAGAAGATGTGAGGATGGAATTAGATGTCTGGGTGATTTGGCCCCAAGCTAAGGATGTGGGCCTCTTCCCAAAGCTGGAAAAAACAAGGAATGTGTTCTCTCCTAAACCCTCCAGAAAGAAGACAACCTTTGATTTGCTTCTTAAGACTCATTTCAGACTTCTGACCACCAGAGCTGCAAGAAAATACATTTTTGCTGTTTGAAGCCATGAAGTTTGTAGCTGTTTGTTGTAATTACAATAAGAAACCAACGGTAGAGCTATGTCAGGATGGCTGTATCATGCTGGTTATTGAGGAACTTTAAAGATTGTAGGTTTCTACCCTCAGAGAGTAAGATTTTTCAGATATGGGAGTGGGATTAGAGATTATTATGTTATTATATTATTATTATTATTTTGCCCCAGTAGTTTGAGATGTCCCCTTTACCATAATCAGATTTTCATATCCCCTTGAGTCTCCTTCTGGGCTTTTTATTCAATTCCACTGGTTTATTTTTCATTTGTACTTCAGAACCACACTATTTTAATTATAGAGCTCTTATAGTATGCTTTAATTTCGGGTAAGGCTAGTCCTCTCTTCCCTTGTGTGTGTGTGTATATTTTCTTGGCTATTATTTAAATTTTGTTTTCTTAATTTGAGAAAGTGTGAGCAGGAGGTATGGGTGAGAGAGAGAAAGAAAGATAGAAAATGTTAAGCAGGCTCTATGCTCAGCTCAGACCCTGCCACGGGGCTCAATCCCACAATCCTGGGACCACAACGGAGCAGAAACCTATTCGAATGCTCAACTAACTGAGCCACCTAGATGCCCCTCTTGGCTATTTTTGTATGTTTTTCTTCCCATGGGTACTTTGGAGGCAAAGTCTTTAATAGTATATACATTATTTTTAAGTGTTCCTTAGTTGACTTGATACTAGAAAGATTTAAGAACTGTTGGCTAAAAGTACAGATGGAGTTTTAAAGAGTAGGTACATTTTGACTATTTAAAGAAAGGTCGACTGGAGCTGTGGCAGCTGCAAAGTGAAAATATCAGTAAATAGATATTCTTAATCCACATGATAATTATTTTTTTAAGTTTATTTACTTATTTTTGGGAAAGAGAGAGAGGGTGCCTGGGTGGCTCAGTTAGTCAAGCTCTGGTCATGATTTCATGGCTTGTGAGTTTGAGTCCTATGTCAGGTTCTGTGCTGACATCTCAGAGCCTGGAGCCTGCTTTGGATTCTGGGTCTCCCTCTCTGCCCCTCCCCCCTCAAAAAAATAAATAAACAAACATTAAAACAGTTTGTGTGTGTGTGTGTGTGCGCGCGCGCGCGCAAGAGGAGGGGCAGAAAAAGAGAGAGGGTGAGAAAGAGAATCTCAAGTAGGCTCAGCTCAGCTCTATTGCTGGACTCTATCTCACAACTGTGACATCATGACCTAAACTGAAACCAAGAGTCAGATGCTTAACGAACTGAACTACACAGGTGCCCTGTTAATTGTTTCTAAAATTCATGATAGGACCATTGCTTTAGGAAATTTTAAACCTTAATAATCTATGCTGAAAGTGAGTAGCCATTGCTGCGGTAATTGACGAACTTGATATGGGAAAATATACAAGTTAATCTTTTTCAGCAATCTATTCAGGGTGATTTCCATACTCCTGATCTTTTATTTTTTTAAATCTCTTCAATTTTTGAAGGACTATTGATTCACAAAGGTAAGTTGAAAATACTAGTGTCTTTAATTTGCATGGATTAGGAAATCACAGCATATGTAAAGTGAATTATTTTTCAAAGTGTAATTTTGGAGGTTAAAAATAATGCAGTTGATTTAAAGTAACTCCCTCACTCAAAAGTCTCCAATGGCTTTCCATCATGTTCAGAAAAATTCTAAATTTCTCAGTATGACCCGTGTGATCTGGACCCTGGCTACCATTGTGACTGCATCTCCCATTATTTTCCTATCTTATCTACTTGTCACTAATCACAGAGGTGTCCTTGCCTTCAAGTGGATCGGTCATGAGCTGGCATCAGTTTACTCACATTTGCCCTTCCTTTGGTTATCCACATGGTTTACTTTTCTCTTTATTATAATATTAATTCTTCTGATAAGCTGTCCATTTTCTGATTGTTCTGTGGCAAATGGATGGTAGAAAGCCAAGTGTTGAGGAAAGGAGACCAGTTAGGAGACTATGATTGGTAATTTGGGCAGGATATTGGGACAGTTTCATATAGACCGGTACATACACTGATGGCAAGCATAAATTGGCATGGTCACTTCAGAAAACTTGGTGGTATACAGTAAAGCTAAGTGTATGCATGTCATATGACCCAGACATTTTACTTCTAATCACTTACCCAAAAGAAATAAATGTATTTGGGCATCAAAAGATATGCTCAAGAATGCAAATAGCTACTTTATTCATAAAAGTTCCAAATTGGAAACAACCTAATAGTTCATCAACAATAGCAAGAATAAATAAATTCTATATTTCCAAAATGGAACTTTAAAATAGCATTATTTTTCATTTTGGACCTTGGTTACCACTTTGATTACATTTTGGAAAGGATATACGATTATGTATAACATGAATAAATCTCATAGACCTAGTGGCAATTGAACAGAGCTAGTTAAAAATGTCCATGTTGTATGATTTCAGCAATATGAAGAACAAACAAAACATCTGGAATCATAAAATAGGCACTGCATTTGAAGACAGACTTCTGACTGGGTAGAGTGTGAGGAAACCTGCTGAGGTGCTAGAAATGTTCCATATCTTGATTTGAATGGTATCTATATAGATTTATATAGAATTTATATCTATAGAGATTTATATATAATTTATACATATGTAGAAATCATGCTGTAAACTTAAGATTTATGTACTTTACCATCTATAAATGTTAACTCATTTTAAAAAGTAAATTTTAAAAAAGATTACTTGGCTTGGGTCACTATGATTTCTGTTGAGAGGTGGTACAATTCAGTATATATTTTGGAGAGAGGGTTAACAATATTTGCTGAGGAATGTCTTGTATGAGAAAGACAGCCATTAAAGACAATTCCATTGATTTTTAGGATGAGCAAATTCATGAGCTGAGATGGAGATGATTAGAGCAGTAAAAGAGATTCAAGGACTTCATCATCTTTTGCTTGTAATAAATATCTGTTAAATGCACATTCATATACATACATACATATATGAAAGCAGAATGTATAAAGTGTTATAGTAATCAGTAAAACATGTACACATGTTAAAAAGAGGTAAGTACTCTCCTCACCCAAATGACTGTTACTTTCTGAGTTATAATAGGGCAAATCAAGTTATTAACAATAAAATGGAGTATATAAAAATATTCCGCAGTTGGGTTAGATTCAAGAATGAAAGCAGTTTGCAAGTCCTAAAAAGTTTTGTTTGTCGGAACTTCCTATAGAAGCAGTGTATAATAGAACTTTCTCTACAATGAAGGAAGTATTTTATATCTGTACCATACAGTATATGGTTGCCACATATATACCTACATATATTTATTAAGTACTTGGAATGTGGCTAGTTCAACTAAAAATTTTAATTTTAAATTTTATTTAACTTTAATTTAAATTTTTATTTAAATAGACAGATATAGCTAGTGACTATTGGCCACAGTATCACTGCTTTCTAAATAGCTGATTCAGACTTTGTTAAAAATAATAGTGCAAAAAAATAAGAATGCTGTATCTGAGGTACATGACATTTCTTTGTCTCTCTAAAGGTAAACACTTAACCTTTCTTTGGCCCATCGCTAGCTGTGTGCTATACAGATATGCTTGCCTGTAACCTTTTCTTAGCTTTTTATAAGGGCTAATTACTTTCTTAGAATGATCTGTTTACGTAGTGCATCTCTTCCATGATCTAGTTGTACTTTATGATTCCCTATAGCAAAATCATTTCTTATTAATGTGAGTCACAAGAAATCTATACCAGCTGCCTCTCCAGTAACAATGTGAGAATACACAATTCTAGTCATTGTGATTACTTACTGTGTTGGAGCTTATTAGGAATAAAAGTCAGTGGCATGCCATGAGTCTTATTACTGTTTAATCTACTCTGGTTATTATATTCACATATGCATTATATAAAAGAATACAAAACAAAATCTTGTTTTTTTGTGTATTTCTTAGGTTCCTGAACACTCAATTTCTGAAGAGTTCTTTTTGACTCCTATTCTATCATATAAGTTCTCTCCTCATAAATGTTAAAGACTGAGTGCTCAATGCTGTTTATTCCTTATAGAATATTTCTGAATTATGTCATGGGTCTGAGACTTTTGATGCCAGACTGAAAAATAACAAACCCCTCAATTTACCAACTTTTTAAAATATATGCATACTTTTTAGATAGAACAATAAAAGTACATGAAAGAAAGTTGTGTAGTTGTTTACACTGAGATAAAAGTGTTTTATTAAAAAAATGAAACATACATATATTAGGTAATATAGTAAAAATGCCCATCAACCAGTTTCAATAACTAGCAGGACACACCCACTTGTTTTGATAGCCCATCCAATGTCTCCCACATGACTATTTAAAAGCAAATCTCCGATATTATATCAGCTGATCTGTAAATATTTTAGTTTAATCTTTAAAATATATGGTTGCTTTAAAAATCATGACAAATCAAGTATCTCATCTAGATCATTGATAATTTTTAACATCTTCAAATATCCAAATATATTGGTATTTATATTTCCTCATTGTCTTACAGTATACAATTGATTTAAAGAAGGATGAACCTAAGCTTTGTGCATAAAGATGAATGGTTGATGTTTCTTGAGTCCTTTGAGTCCATTTTTAATTTTTTGCTAAAGGGGCCAGAGTGTTTGTCCTATAAAATTACCTGTACTCTGGATTTTGCTGTTTTCAGAGCATGAATTATACCTTGAGTAACACTGCCATATTTTATTCAACATATTTGCTACAGGGAGACTTTTGAATGGTCTGTGTCCTTTACTGTTTTGATAGTGCTGTATTGAATAGTTTTGTGAATAGTCAGTTTGTATTTTTGCCAGTATGTATTTTGGATAGATACCTAGACCTGAGATTGTAGGGTCAAATGAAAATGCACATGAAGCTTTGCTAGACACTGCCGAATTCTCTACCATTAATGTTGTTCCATTTTACATCTCTACCAGCAATGTTTTAGTATGCTTGTTTCCTGAGAGCTTTGCCAGCAGTCGGTGTCAAACCTTTGGGTTTTTGCCTAAGAGCTGAGAAATGCTATCTCAGCATAGTTTTTTATGGTATTTCTTATTAGAAGTTAGGTTGAACACACAGAAGAGATAACTTTATGGTGTCTGGCCATTGAGCAATGATTTTTGATTTAATAAAAAATATAGATCTAACTAAGCAGTGGTTAACCTGAAAAGTTATCCTTATAGTTGCTGTTTACTGGGCATCAAAATGATTTTGATAAATAAAATATTATGGAATAGCATTAATTTAAATTTAACCTATTGTAATATATCTTAATATATTTTATAAAATGATTTTTCTTCTATAGCTATACATAGAAAAATTGGTAAAAGCCCTCTTATAGTCCATGAAACACTTTCATAATTTGGAAAAGGTAGAACTTAGACTTTTTTAATTGATATTTAATGTGGCCTGTGACCTCTTTAATTCAGTTTAGCAAACTTGTTATTCATCTAGTAATGGTGGATCATTTTGAAATTTAGGAAGTGAGAAAGCAATGAAAGTATTTCGCCCTTTTCTCCCATCTCAAGGATAAAAGGCTGAATGAATAGGCAAAAGGGAATACTTAATATACACAATGGGCCTGAGACTTAAGAGGGCAGAGGTAGAAGGGGGAAGTGGAGAGGTTACAAGTTTCTCTTTGTATGTCTGAAGGACTTTAGTTTTGTAATGTTACATTCTTTGAATTGAAATTTTCCACTTCTTCCTTTTTCCATTTTTCAAGCCAAAAGGAGCCAGGGTAGGGCCTAATCGAAATCAGGTACAGAGTGGCAGCTTAGGAAAATTTTGTTCAAGTATATATGACAAGAAATACTGTCTTTTATTACCTACAGAGTAATAGATCCCAGAACCTGGCTTTGGCTTAGGAGAAAGGAGTCAGGCTATTATTTGATCTACTTTAATTTGGACAAATCAGTGGATCAAAATGAATCCTAGAGAATTACAATGCTAAAGTATTACTGCCACTCCGGGGCCAAAGATCCAAAGGACTGTATGATGTTGTTCCTTTGAAGCTTGAAAATGTATCAGACTGCTGGTTTAGGCTTAGACTTACCCAGCCTTTGTTTTTAAATGGAAACAAAATTAATGTCTTCCATGTGCTTATCACATGCGAGGTTAGGAATCAGCTTCTGAGATACCGTAAAATGACAAGGCCTCTCTTCTGAAAAAGGTTGTGACCTACTCAAAGATGCATGAGAGTGCAGTAGTTGATGGTACGAATTCTGGAGCCGTCCCTTAAACCTGGGTGACTTTGGGCAAGTTATTTAAGGTCGCTATAACTTAGTTACTTTTATCTAAAAATTGTTAATGTTAACTGACAATATCTGTAAAATGCTTAAAGCAGCACCTCACACTTAATGAATACTTAACATTAGTCATGATTATAGTTATTTAAAACAGACACCACTTCTGATTTGCCCTGTAATAAATGTGTCCACTCTTCATTTTTCTAATATGCCAGTTCAATCCCAAAGGCCAGTTGCAGAAAATTTCCTCTGATCATTTTGCTAAGAGTCCAGGGACTTACATATTCCTATTTTTCTTTGTGGATGAAGACCATGCTTTGTGGAACAAGCACTTTTCTATCTATGCATTGTTTTATGTGCCATTAATTAGTGATGCCTCCAGAATAAATGTTTTACTATGTGGAGGTCTTAGTTTATATAATGTGGATGTTTATCTTTAAAGTCCATCACACCTCTAAAGCATCATTAATGCATAGCCTTGACATAAAAATATGCTTTATTTTAAGCAGCCATATGAGAAATTTTAAAAAATACAATATAACTAAGTATATTCTACCCACTGAAAATCTTGCATTTGATTACTGTTAATTCTTGGGCTTGGAAGAAATTTTAGATCTCAAGTTTATAGTCCACTGAGCTTAAATTTAATAACAGAGTATATAAGATTAAGTGCTGTATTTACAGAACTAGCAATTCTCTTCAGAAAACATACCCCCAACTGGGTTTGCCTTACGTGCCAATCACTTCCAGCTAATCAGATAATTTTGCTGAGACTGGGAGAGAGAGCACTGTTCAGATCTACTAATTCCTCTAACACATTTGAATATACAGTGGGACCAAATTATTTGGACATCAATAAGAAAAGAAAAAAAATACTTGTATGCTGTGCATTTTATCAACATATAAGAAAATAGGCCATCATTGATACTACAAGTAGGTGAAGTATATCTGTATATACTTGATATAAGTATATAAAATATATGTATAGATGTTGT
>NC_043700.1:145890258-145898629 GCF_006229205.1 Suricata suricatta | reverse complement strand
GAAAGCTTTCCCAATCACTGTTTTGAATATTTCATCTAATTTGAGAACAGAACTTTTATGTTGTGAATGTAACCTCATGTTGTAGGATATAATTTCTATTTTATTATTTGGATGGAGAAGATGGGAGAGTAATCAAAAAAAGGTTTGAAGAAACATTTAAAATAAGTTCAGGTTCTAAAATGTTGCTTATTTATGTGAAAGAGGTTATTTTGAAAAACTATTATATATTTTGTAATTTTATTAGTCTTTAAGAATTATCCAAATAAAATATAGACCCTGAATACCTATACTACATTGACAAAACTAGCATAAAAATTAATATGACCACTTCTAGTAACTTATTTAAAAGTACTCTAGACCCAAAATAGGTCCACACAAATATAGATTTTAATTTTTGACAAAGGCATAAAAGCCATTTAGTGGAGAAAGCGTGGTCTTTTTAACAAATGGTGCACAAGTCATTAAATATCCATAGACAAATATAATGAACCTTGGCCCACACCTCAAACCTTCTCCAAAACTAACTCAAAATGGATAAGTGAAAACTATAAACATTTTAGAAGATAACAGAAACATTAGGACTTGGTCAAGTGTTCTTAGATGATGACACCAGGAGCATGATAAATGAAATAAATGAAAATTGGACTTCATTGAAATTAAAACCATTTACTGTGAGAAAAACTCTGCCAATTAAAAGACAAGCTACAAACTGAGAAACTAATTGCAAATCGCTTGTCTGACAAAGGTTCATATCTAGAATATACGAAGACTTTTTAAAACTCAATAGTAAACAAACACATTCTAAACAACCATTCCACCTAGAATTGCAAAATACATGTTGGAAAAAACATAAAAAAATATTTCACTGAAAAGGAAATGGAGATAGGGGTGTCAGCCTTTTTTTTCTTGAGTTTAGAAAAATAAACCTAGATTACTGGATACTTGATTTAATAATTAATGAAAAATATTCAGGCACCTGGGTGGTTCAGTTGGTCAAAGCAGCTGACTTCAGCTCAGGTCATGATCTCGTGGTGTGTGGGTCTGAGCCCCGCGTCAGGCTCTGTGCTGACCGCTCAGAGCCTGGAGCCTGCTTCTGGTTCTCTGTCTCCCTCTCTCTCTGCCTATTCCCCCCCCCTCCCAAAAAAAGGCATTAAAAAAAGGTTGAAGAAAAATATCAACATGTGTTGTTGTTAGTTAGCCAGGGCTACCATAACAAAATACCACAGACTGGATACTTTAAGTAACATAAATTTAGGTTGGTATGATTCTGGAGGGTAGAAGTCTAAGATCAAAGTGTCAATAATATCGGTTTCCTCTGAGAACCCTCCCTCTTGTTTGTAAATGGCTGTCTTCTCCCTGTGCCTTCACAAATCCTCCCTGCGTAGCTGTTTGTATTTGAGTCTCCCCTCTTTATAAGGACACTGGTTTTGTTTGATTAGTGCCCACTCTACCGACCTAATTCTAACTCAGTTGACACCATAAAGGCCGTATCTCTAAATACGGTCACATTTTGTGGTTCTAGGGTTAGGCTTTGACATATGAATTTTAGGGAGACCCATTTCAGCCCCAAGCATTCATATATACACATGTATTTATGTATATACAATACATGTACACAAAATGATCCTATGAACAGTGGTTTGGTTCATACCCCAGTACCTCATTCTGTGAGCTTTTTAGCTTAGTGAAAGCAACTACCCTCCTGGTTTAATTTGGACACTCTTCTGGGCTAGAAGAAACTGTGCTCATGATCTTTTCTTCATACTTGCTATGCTGAGGTCCTTAAATGTATGCTCTCCAGAGTCCTGAATGCCAGTACACAGCCACTGTCCCAAAACAATCATATACCAAAAAGAATAGGAAAGCCTAAATTTCATGGAGATTGAAATGACAACAAGCAGAAACCTGTTATGTGAGCATACTCCACAAAGAGTGGTCTAGACTTGGATCGACTGTGTCCCCAGATAATAGGGATTTATTATTCAGCACAGGTTACAAGGGAGAAGAGAGAACTTTGTAGCGATCATGATAATATGACACAACTCTTTGTCTCAAGAGGTTCTTTTCAGGGAAGGTAAGATTGTAAACCAAAACAGACACACAACCACTTAACCATTTACTTCAGGAAATTGGTGTAAACCAATTTATCTGGACAAACAGTTTGCTCCTCTGCACAAACAGCTTTCCTATCAGAAAAGCAGAATGGCAGCTGGTGTCAAGAACTTACATATTACATAAGATTTTGCTCAACAAAACCCTCACCTTGCTACATCTACTAATTTTAAACTGTGATGTCACAATGCTTAATACCAGTTTGTTTTCTGAAACTTAATTCAGGTCTCTTCAACTTTCTAAGTCTCCTTCCTTGACCTCCTGGTTTTGAGATGCAACTAGGGTTCTGTCAAAGTGATTCTCTCCCTTAAACTGAAACTAACAAACTTGGCTTGAGAAACAGATTTTGATGATCTTTAGGGGATATGAAAGCTGATAAATTTTATACTCATGTTAAAGCTATTGAAACCCATCTATTTGATATATTTACATATGATTAAAAATTTTACTTCTCATTTCCTCAAAATTAAACATTATCTTCCAAATAAATTAAAACTAAAACCCCACAGAAACTATATTTTGATGATTTAACATTTAACCCATTACATTCTTTGATTACTTTAAAAACTTGATTCAGTGCTGTAATTTGATGCCATAATGTAATGCCAGACAGTGTGCCTTGATGATCTAACTATTTCCTTTCCCATTTTACTTCCTGCCAAAGGTCACCTCTCATTATAAAGGCTGATAATATCAATTTCTCTCTTGCCAGCTTCCTTTACAGTAAGGCTAGGCCATAGCTCTAGCCAAAAACTAAAATTAAAGCTGAGTGTGTATGTGTGTGGGTGTGTGGGTGTGTTGTATTTGACTGTGATCATATTTATCTTAGAATGCTTCTATACTAGATTCACCAGCAAAACCCACTAAGAATACCTTTCTTTCCCCTATTATCTGGGGACACAGTCGATCCAAGTGGTATCAAATATACTCCCTATGAAAAGATATTGCTATGAGGATAGAACACTACCTTCATTTCTCATTTGGATGCTGTTGTTTAAGAATATGATATAAATACACTGTCCATATAGTATCTTGCAACCATGTTGCCACACCTGGAAAACAGAAGCAAGGTTGTTCAGGATGATGCAGTAGCAGGTGTGTGGATCTTTGGTGACAAGGAGACATTGAACTAACCTTGGAAGTATTTACCTTTAGACATCTCGTTATTTACAATAACACTTATTTGAAGTATTTGAATAGTTTACTCCATAACTTGCAGCCAGTGGTATCTCTTGAGTCATATATTGGACCATTAATGTTTTTGAGTAGCAGTTTATTTGCTAAAAACAATTTCTACTTAAAAATTTCCATTTATTGTTTTTTGTAGTGAATTAAGCATTTCCCCATAACATTGCTTTACATAGTAATGTTCATTGTTCCATAATAGCAACATACAAAAACAATATTTGGGGGTGTTAGACATGGATATAGGAATGGACATACTACAAAGTTTTCATTGTTTATAGTAGGTACTTTTATCATTTGATCACTTGCATAGGAAGCTCAGAGGAAAGTAAACTTTTATGCTCACTTCAATCTTTTACAAGCAAATCTCACAGCATTTGTTATTTAAAATTTAATATTTATTTTGGAGTTTTAAGAAAAAAGGGTTAAGTATTCAGATAAGTTAAAAGCATTGAAACATTTGTTTCAGTTCTCTGAGCATTTTTCTTTTCGAGCATCTTTCATGTGTTTGAGCAGATTTGTAGCTGTCCTCTTTATGAAAGGGAGACAAGATGGGTTTTTGCTAACAACTGTGTCCTTGAAGTAGAAGAAAGTGTTCTGACACGTTTTTGAAAACCATAGCAGTGACAGCATTCAGTCATCACTCCGTGACTTCGTTAGGGCAGGCTTAATGGGCAGGCCTATACCTACTTGTTATTAGCAACATTATACAGTGAGTTATATTGAATTCTGGTCATTAACTTATATGGAAAATATTTGGATAAAATTTTACTGTGAACTTTGTAAGCTTTGCAATTTATTTTGCAACAATGAGATTTAAATGTGTACAGGAATAAAAGTGGAAATAAGCTTTAGCGCTTATATTTTTTAATCTTTTTCTTTAAAAAGAAGAAAAAAATTAACTATGTAATTATTAAGGGTATTTTAGCCTTAATAAAAGGCATTGTCTAAGAGTAGCTGAGAAGAGTCTGTCTGTAGGTTTTTTATTAATTATCCAATGTATTCTTAAACGTAAGTTATCTTTTTCATTTGATCTGTAAATGTGTAAAAATATAGGACTGTTGCTCATTTTTTTTGTTGTTGTAATTTGTCTGGTTTAGAGACCTTGCTTTATCTTCATATATAGTTTTAGAAGGCAAAAATTAGCAGACTAGTAAGAACTTAAGGGGAAAGAAAGGTATTCTTAGTGGGTTTTGCTGGTGAATCTAGTATAGAAGCATTCTAAGATAAATATGATCACAGTCAAATACAACACTCAAATAGTCATCTTAAAAGAAATCAGTGAGAGGCAAACTACTGTCAATTAAACCCAAACTAAAATAATGTGAATACTATTGTATAAAGGGAGTTATAGTAAGTAGTGAACAGTTAACTAGACTTCATCAATATAATTCTAAAATATAATTATAAAAATGGTAACTGAGTTAATATTTTGATGTTATGGTTTTTATTTCTGGTATTTGCGCTTCTATGTGATACTTGTACCATGCTTTCGAGAAACCACAGGAATACCTAGATCTCTGAGAAGGACAAGTACATGGAAAGAGGAGACCTTTAAATATTTTATGCAGAGATTTTGCATTTTAAAATGCATTCTTGAAATTTCTGGCATAGGTAATAGTTTGACTTTAAATACCCAAAGTGAAAATACATACCATATTAATAGACTTGGGGAAAATGCATTGTGAAGAACAACAAGATTTCCTGCTACAGATGTAATGAAGGGAGCAGATAGGAGTGCCAACATTAGACGTTTGCATGCTCAACCAGGCCTAGTCTAGGACAGAAGCTTTAAGATGGTAGGGATTTGAGAAGAGAAAGGAGACATCTCCTTGTTTCTCAAGTGATGCCTAGAAGATGAATAATCTTCTGGAGCTGCATGACCCTGCATTAGCATGGTTCCCCCAGAGAATAGGAAAAAAAAAAGGAAAAGAAAAGGAAAAAATCCAATGCCAAACAAAATATGCTGATTTCAATGACTCAGAAAAACAACTGTTCCTGATGGAGTGAGGCTATAGAAACCTGCTTCCATCCTCACATTCTACCCTCAGAAGCCATTATAGGGAAAAGGGCAAGTAAAGGACAATTTTCTACCAATAAATTTTAAAGTTGAAATTACTCATAAATCTCAGAAGTCCCTGACTTTACTTGATGATGTCTAGAGTCAGTTTTGTGTAGTCACATGAAATGGGAGTTGTAAGTAAAGACTAATTTCAGTTAAAAATACCTTATAAATAACATTTCTGTAGAAATAATTTTGTTAGGAGAGAATGTTATATCTACTGAAAACTAAAGTTTCAAAAACCCAATTGAGAAAAAACTACAAGAAATCCAAAAAGTTAATAATGAAATTCCAGATAATATACACAGAAAAGAGGAAGTAATTATTAATTTCTTTATAGTTCCCAGGGAATCAGGATATCATTTCATCTCGATTCCTTGAAAATTGTAAGTCATGTATAAATTTAATATCTTAACATCTTTGCAAAGTAAAAATAGAATGGATATTATAAAACTTTCAAAAATGAAAATATCTAAGAATTTGTACACAGAGGAAAATATATGTAATGAACAAGTAGCAAGAAGTTCAAATGACAGTAAGTACAATAAAATATAGAAAGAAAAATGTAATAGCCTTAACAATAAATGTAAAATGTTAAACTTGTTAATGCAACAAAGAATTTCTTGGAGTGGCTTCCAAATCAAAACCCATCTGTATGATGCTTACAGTTACATTTAAAATGATACAGGGGCGCCTGGGTGGCTCAGTCAGTTAAGCCTCCGGCTTCGGCTCAGGTCAGATCTCACATTCGTGGATTCGAGCCCCATCAGGCTCTGTGCTGACAGCTAGCTCAGAGCCTGGAGCCTGCTTCCAGTTCTGTGTCTTCTCTCTCGGCCCCTCCCCCTCTCATGCTCTGTCTGTCTCTGTGTCAAAAATAAATAAAACATTAAAAAAAAAGATACAGAAAGCTGAAATTCAAAGAAGGCCTAATGCAAATCCAAAATGAAAAACAAAAGAGCACTTTAAAGAGCAGGTATCAGTATATTCTTATAAGACAAAGTAGAATTCCAAGTAGAAAACATTCCATTGAAAAAAGATGACCATTCATATATATAAATAGTATAGTTCACGAATAAGCTAGATCTCTTATGAAACTATGAAGCACTCTGCAACATAATAGAGAATATCAAATGTATAAAAGGAAAGAGAAATGCTGGAGAAAGAGATAGAAATACTATTCTACTACAATGTGTTATGATTCATGTAGGCAAAATTAAAAAAAATAACAGGTTTTTATACAAACATTCTATACACTACTTTGAGTGCTTTGCATGTATTAATCCTTACCATATCCCTGTTCATTAGGTCATATTACTATCCCAATTTTTCATATAAGAAAGCTGAACTTATTTAAATTTTTTATTTTAGAGAGACCATGAATGGGGAAGAGTAGCAGATGGGGGTGGGGAGAGAGAAAAAGAAAGAGAGAAAGAGAATCTTAAACAGGCTCCACTGTCAGTGAGAGCCCCATGTGGAGCTCAATCCCAAGACCCTGGGATCATGACCTGAGCCTAAATCAAGAGTCAGAAGCTCAACAAATGAGCCACCCAGACACCCTAACACAACTTATTTAAAGTCACTGTTATAGTCATGGAGCTTGAATTTGAATGCAGGCACTGAACTCCAGAAGTCACACTCCTGTCCAGTACATTACAAAAATTGTAGGTCATATAATAATTTATTTAATAAATGTCTCAAATATAATTTCCAAAAATTTAAATGCATTGGTCTAAGTATCAATAGGACTATTTAAAGAATCATTTCATGAACAGATTTCAATAAATTGAAACAAATCAATGTTTTCTGATGAAGGTGAAAAATATTAATAACAGTTTAATGAATTCAATGTGTGATAACAATTCCTGCTGTGTCTTGCACAGAGGACACATAGGTGCGCCTTTCACATCTAGGGAAGTGGAATCAAGCTGGGATCAAGGGATCAAGATTCATAACCAGGGAGAAAGTGCAGGGCAGAGGGAGAGCAAGGGTGTTCAGGTACCCAAGTGACCTGAGAATAGCCACGGAGATGTGACAGGATGTTCTGCAAAGCTGCATATAATTTAGTATTTCTAGGAGATTGATGCAGGATATAAAGTCCAAATGGCTAACTCTGATGGTCAAAGTCCATCTTTTCTCTAATGGGTTTAATTCTTATAGATCTATTAAAATTTAGGTATTATTTCCATTAAAATAATACATGTATCAAGTTTTAAAAGTAAAATCAGGATTAGAAAAATATAATAGCAGGTCCCTGACTAATTTCCTCCTGGAAGCTTCTACTCTATGATGGTTGACATTTATGTCAAATTATTCATACTTCAAAATATATGCATAAACCAACATTTCTTTCTTTTTAAAATTTGTACATTTAATCTTTTCACCATGTTTCAAAAATATTTCCCTAAATTTGAGTTGCATATTCCCCTGCCTTGTCTTTTAGAAATAAAGATATAAAGACTTTATTTTAAAGCATTAGCCTAGCCATACAAATCTTTTAAGTAAAGGTAGGCAATTTTCTGCACAAAGCAAATGGAAGACTGTATAGGATCTAGGAAAACTGTATCATCATTTTTTTTCCTGCAAGACAATAGTGCCATTTACATTTCATGATGAATCCTACATAAATTTACAAGTACAGTGTGTTGCATCTAATAACAAACTTCTGGAATGAAAGAAAATGAATCTAAAAATATTTGTTTTGCATTAAAATTTATTTGAACTTAATTTTGTTTTATGGATGAACATGGGGTTAAGTCTTTGGACTTAGATTTCACAGTGGATTTCAGGAGGGTTTGACGAATGTGCTGATGTGATTTCTCAACATTTTTTATAATTTTATTCAAGATTAAAAGAAAGTTTCAGACATTGATATCCTATGATGTGAGATAATGATTTATCTGTCGTTCATTCTCCCTTCCTCATTTATACAAATTTATTTCCTTCTGTTGTTCCAATATATTTATACCACATTTTTTGGTTAAATAGTTATTTTTAAAAGCTGGATTTTTTTTT